>NW_026044023.1:0-125000 GCF_937001465.1 Orcinus orca
GCCAAATATGGAATAGACAAGTGCTACTCCTTGTTCAATGAAATGGACTCAACACCCCATATTAAACGCCTAAGAATGTACCTGACTAGTAAGTATCTTAAAACCTATGGATTACTATGTCTCCGAAAGAGAATCAAGCATGTGTACAGGGGCATAAACGCAGCAGTGATAGGATTGGAGAGGTTCGGTGAGCAAACGAAGACCCTTTGAAATCATATTGCATGGTTCCCATTCCACGGGTCTCAACTCTCCAGGTTTAAGGGATTCTTCCTTCAGCTAAAACATGCATGTGGAACCCAGAGTATGATCAACCGTGTGATCGGGAGACGTGTGCCAATATATCTCAGTTCTCGTACCCTGGTACTTGGGTGCAACATTCCAGACACTTTACTAACACTCTCCCGACTTGGAGAGTCAGTGCCTTTAACGTCCTTTTGGCCCAGTTTGCAATTTCTGCGGAATATGAACAGGAATAAGGAGAACCAATGAGAGACTAGCTGGAGGTGTCTGGACGGGCAAATTTAACTCTCATTTCCCACCAGGAAGAGGAATTAACCAAAGTCTCAGCGTGCCGTGGGGAACCAGATTAGGGCCTGAAGCAATCCTGCGGTGTTGCGGCCAGCTCACAAGAAAGCGAGTTGAAGAAAGGAGCTCAGGGGCACTGTAATTCACAAACCTGCAGAGTTATAAATGACAGCTATCGTCCAAAAATATACTGAAGTAAGGCTGCCAAGAGGACTTGAAAGCCGGGCAGAATTGCAGGAAACCGATATCAGGAGGGAGACTGGAATTGCATTTAAAGCATAGGAAAAGAGGCAGAACGTCCACAATGATGCACTTGGCCAAAAAGGGCGTATGCGTTTTTTCCTGAATATATTCAGCAAAAAACGCATACGCCCTTTTTGGACAACCAAGCAAGCTTGCAAAGGAAATCTGCACTACAATTAAGTCTCACTTCCCCCCGGTCAAAAGGGCCATCTGAAAAAAGTGTAAAATCCAGAAAGGCAGGACAGGCCATGGAGAACTGGGAGCCTTGTTATGCTGATGGGCAGGTTGTAAATTGCCAACAGCCACTCGGGAGAAGTGTATGGTGTTTCCTGAAACATCTAAAAAACAAAGCAACAGAGCCTAGGTCAATTCCACTTATGGTCCTATAGCTTAGGGAAATTAAAATCAAAAAGACACAGCCACCCCAAAGTTTGGGACGGCTCTGTTTACAAGAACCTCTTTTACGGTACAAGTTCAATATCGCAGAAAGCGCAAAATGGATAAAGAAGTTGTGGTACTTACGTACAATGCAATATCACTCAGCAATGAAATCTATGTCAACAGGCCTGTAGCAGAAAATGAGTGGGCTCAGGTATGATGATTCTAACTGAAATAAGTCACACAGAAAAAGAAACAACATAAGATATCACTAATACACGGAATGTAAACTTGGCTACACAGGAACTGGATTACAAAAGAGAACAGGGTCTCAAATTTAGAAAACCAACTTATGCTTGCTTAAGGGGAAATGTGAGTTGGGGTGCTGCATAAAACCAGAGATTGAAATGAGCACAGATAAAGTTCCTTAAGCCAAATATGTAATAGACAAGAGCTACTCCTTGCTCAACGAAATGGACTCAAAACCCCATATTAAACGCCTAAGAATGTACCTGATTAGTAAGTATCTTAAAACCTATGGATTGCTATGCCTCCGAAAGAGAATCAAGCGTGTGTACAGGGGCATAAACGCAGCAGTGATAGGATTGGAGAGGTTCGGTGAGCAAATGAAGACCCTTTGAAGTCATATCGTATGGTACCCATTCCACGGTTCTCAACTCTCCAGGTTTAAGGGATTCTTCCTTCAGCTGAAACATGCATGTGGAACCCAGAGTATGATCAACCATGTGATCAGGAGACGTGTTCAAATATGTCTCAGTTTTCGTCCCCTGGTACTCGGGTGCAACATTCCAGACGCTTTACTAACAATCTCCCGACTTGGAGAGTCAGTGCCTTTAACCTCCTGTTTGGCCCAGTTTGCAAATTCTGCAGAAGATGAACAGGAATAAGGAGGACCAATGAGAGACTAGCTGGAGGTGTCTGGACGGGCAAATTTAACTCTCATTTCCCACCAGGAAGAGGAATTAACCAAAGGCTCAGCGTGCCGTGCCGGAACAAGATTAGGGCCTGAAACAATCCTGCGGTGTTGCGGCCAGCTCACAAGAAAGCGAGTTGAAGAAAGGAGCTCAGGGCCCCTGTAATTCACAAACCTGCAGAAATATAAATGACAGCTATCGTCCAAAAATATACTGAAGTAAGGCTGCCAAGAGGACTTGAAAGCGGGGCAGAATTGCAGAAAACCGATTTCAGGAGGTAGACTGGAATTGCATTTAAAGCATAGGAAAAGAGGCAGAACGTCCACAATGATGCACTTGGACAAAAAGGGCGTATCCGTTTTTTCCTGAATATATTCACTCGGGAGAAGTGTATGGTGTTTCCTGAAACATCTAAAAAAGAAAGCAACAGAGCCTAGGGCACTTCCACTTATGGTCCTATAGCTTAGGGAAATTAAAATCAAAAAGACACAGCCACCCAAATGTTTGGGACGGCTCTGTTTACAAGAACCTCGTTTATGGTACAAGTTCAATATCGCAGAAAGTGAAAAATGGATAAAGAAGTTGTGGTACTTACGTACAATGCAATACCACTCAGCAATGAAATCTATGTCAACACGCCTGTAGCACAAAATGAGTGGGTTCAGGTATGATGATTCTAACTGAAATAAGTCACACAGAAAAAGAAACATCATAAGATATCACTAATACACAGAATGTAAACTTGGCTACACAGGAACTGAATTACAAAACAGAACAGGGTCTCAAATTTAGAAAACCAACTTATGCTTGCTTAAGGGGAAAGGTGAGTTGGGATGCAGCATAAAACCAGAGATTGAAATGAACACAGATAAAGTTCCTTAAGCCAAATATGTAATAGACAAGAGCTACTCCTTATTCAACGAAATGGACTCAACACCCCATATTAAACGCCTAAGAATGTACCTGACTAGTAAGTATCTTAAAACCTATGGATTGTTATGTCTCCGAAAGAGAATCAAGCATGTGTACAGGGGCATAAACGCAGCAGTGATAGGATTTGAGAGGTTCGGTGAGCAAAGAATGACCCTTTGAAGTCATATTACATGCTACCCATTCCACGGGTCTCAACTCTCCAGGTTTAAGGGATTCTTCCTTCAGCTGAAACATGCATGTGGAACCCAGAGTATGATCAACCGTGTGATCAGGAGACGTTTTCAAATATGTCTCAGTTTTCGTCCACTGGTACTCGGGTGCAACATTCCAGACGCTTTACTAACACTCTCCTGACTTGGAGAGTCAGTGCCTTTAACCTCCTGTTTGGCCCAGATTGCAATTTCTGCAGAAGATGAACAAGAATAGGTAGGAGCAATGAGAGACTAGCTGGAGGTGTCTGGACGGGCAAATTTAACTCTCATTTCCCACCAGGAAGAGGAATTAACCAAAGGCTCAGCGTGCCGTGCCGGAACAAGATTAGGGCCTGAAGCAATCCTGTGGTGTTGTGGTCCGCTCACAAGAAAGCGAGTTGAAGAAAGGAGCTCAGGGGCACTGTAATTCACAAACCTGCAGAGTTATAAATGTCAGCTATCGTCCAAAAATATACTGAAGTAAGGCTGCCAAGAGGACTTGAAAGCGGGGCAGAATTGCAGGAAACCGATTTCAGGAGGTAGACTGGAAATGCATTTAAAGCATAGGAAAAGAGGCAGAACGTTGACAATGATGCACTTGGCCAAAAAGGGCGTATGCGTTTTTTCCTGAATATATTCAGGAAAAAACGCATACGCCTTTTTTGGCCAACCAAGGAAGCTTGCAAAGGAAATCTGCACTACAATGAAGTCTCACTTCCGCCTGGTCAAAAGGGCCATCTGAAAAAAGTGTAAAATCCAGAAAGGCAGGACAGACCATGGAGAACTGGGAGCCTTGTTATGCTGATGGGCGGGATGTAAATTGCCAACAGCCACTGGGGAGAAGTGTATGGTGTTTCCTGAAACATCTAAAAAACAAAGCAACAGAGCCTAGGGCACTTCCACTTATGGTCCTATAGCTTAGGGAAATTAAAATCAAAAAGACACAGCCACCCCAAAGTTTGGGACGGCTCTGTTTACAAGAACCTTGTTTATGGTACAAGTTCAATATCACAGAAAGTGAAAAATGGATAAAGAAGTTGTGGTACTTACGTACAATAAAATATCACTCAGCAATGAAATCTATGTCATCAGGCCCGTAGGAGCATAGTGAGTGGATTCAGGTATGACGATTCTAACTGAAATAAGTCACACAGAAAAAGAAACATCATAAGATATCACTAATACATGGAATGTAAACTTGGCTACACAGGAACTGGATTACAAAACAGAACAGGGTCTCAAATGAAGAAAACCAACTTATGCTTGCTTAAGGGGAAAGGTGAGTTGGGGTGCTGCATAAAACCAGAGATTGAAATGAGCACAGATAAAGTTCCTTAAGCCAAATATGGAATAGACAAGAGCTACTCCTTGCTCAACGAAATGGACTCAACACCCCATATTAAACGCCGAAGAATGTACCTGACTAGTAAGTATCTTAAACCCTATGGATTGCTATGTCTCTGAAAGAGAATCAAGCGTGTGTACAGTTGCATAAACGCAGCAGTGATAGGATTGGAGAGGTTCGGTGAGCAAAGAATGACCCTTTGAAGTCATATTACATGCTACCCATTCCACGGGTCTCAACTCTCCAGGTTTAAGGGATTCTTCCTTCAGCTGAAACATGCATGTGGAACCCAGAGTATGATCAACCGTGTGATCAGGAGACGTTTTCAAATATGTCTCAGTTTTCGTCCACTGGTACTCGGGTGCAACATTCCAGACGCTTTACTAACACTCTCCTGACTTGGAGAGTCAGTGCCTTTAACCTCCTGTTTGGCCCAGATTGCAATTTCTGCAGAAGATGAACAAGAATAGGTAGGAGCAATGAGAGACTAGCTGGAGGTGTCTGGACGGGCAAATTTAACTCTCATTTCCCACCAGGAAGAGGAATTAACCAAAGGCTCAGCGTGCCGTGCCGGAACAAGATTAGGGCCTGAAGCAATCCTGTGGTGTTGTGGCCCGCTCACAAGAAAGCGAGTTGAAGAAAGGAGCTCAGGGGCACTGTAATTCACAAACCTGCAGAGTTATAAATGTCAGCTATCGTCCAAAAATATACTGAAGTAAGGCTGCCAAGAGGACTTGAAAGCGGGGCAGAATTGCAGGAAACCGATTTCAGGAGGTAGACTGGAATTGCATTTAAAGCATAGGAAAAGAGGCAGAACGTCCACAATGATGCACTTGGCCAAAAAGGGCATATGCGTTTTTTCCTGAATATATTCAGGAAAAAACGCATACGCCCTTTTTGGCCAACCAAGCAAGCTTGCAAAGGAAATCTGCACTACAATGAAGTCTCACTTCCGCCTGGTCAAAAGGGCCATCTGAAAAAAGTGTAAAATCCAGAAAGGCAGGACAGACCATGGAGAACTGGGAGCCTTGTTATGCTGATGGGCGGGATGTAAATTGCCAACAGCCACTGGGGAGAAGTGTATGGTGTTTCCTGAAACATCTAAAAAACAAAGCAACAGAGCCTAGGGCAATTCCACTTATGGTCCTTTAGCTTAGGGAAATTAAAATCAAAAAGACACAGCCACCCCAAAGTTTGGGACGGCTCTGTTTACAAGAACCTTGTTTATGGTACAAGTTCAATATCACAGAAAGTGAAAAATGGATAAAGAAGTTGTGGTACTTACGTACAATGCAATATCACTCAGCAATGAAATCTATGTCATCAGGCCCGTAGGAGCATAGTGAGTGGATTCAGGTATGACGATTCTAACTGAAATAAGTCACACAGAAAAAGAAACATCATAAGATATCACTAATACATGGAATGTAAACTTGGCTACACAGAAACTGAATTACAAAACAGAACAGGGTCTCAAATGAAGAAAACCAACTTATGCTTGCTTAAGGGGAAAGGTGAGTTGGGGTGCTGCATAAAACCAGAGATTGAAATGAGCACAGATAAAGTTCCTTAAGCCAAATATGGAATAGACAAGAGCTACTCCTTGCTCAACGAAATGGACTCAAAACCCCATATTAAACGCCGAAGAATGTACCTGACTAGTAAGTATCTTAAACCCTATGGATTGCTATGCCTCTGAAAGACAATCAAGCGTGTGTACAGTTGCATAAACGCAGCAGTGATAGGATTGGAGAGGTTCGGTGAGCAAATGAAGACCCTTTGAAGTCATAATGCATGGTACCCATTCCACGGGTCTCAACTCTCCAGGTTTAAGGGATTCTTCCTTCAGCTGAAACATGCCTGTGGAACCCAGAGTATGATCAACCGTGTGATCGGGAGACGTGTTCAAATATGTCTCAGTTTTCGTCCCCTGGTACTCGGGTGCAACATTCCAGACGCTTTACTAACACTCTCCCGACTTGGAGAGTCAGTGCCTTTAACCTCCTGTTTGGCCCAGTTTGCAATTTCTGCGGAAGATGAACAGGAATAGGGAGAACCAATGAGAGACTAGCTGGACGTTTCTGGACGGGCAAATTTAACTCTCATTTCCCACCAGGAAGAGGAATTAACCAAAGGCTCAGCGTGCCGTGCCGGAACCAGATTAGGGTCTGAAGCAATCCTGCAGTGTTGTGGCCAGCTCACAAGAAAGCGAGTTGAAGAAAGGAGCTCACGGGCACTGTAATTCACAAACGTGCAGAGTTATAAATGACAGCTATCGTCCAAAAATATACTGAAGTAAGGCTGCCAAGAGGACTTGAAAGCGGGGCAGAATTGCAGGAAACCGATTTCAGGAGGTAGACTGGAATTGCATTTAAAGCATAGGAAAAGAGGCAGAACGTCCACAATGATGCACTTGGCCAAAAAGGGCGTATGCGTTTTTTCCTGAATATATTCAGGAAAAAACGCATACGCCCTCTTTGGCGAACCAAGCAAGCTTGCACAGGAAATCTGCACTACAATGAAGTTTCACTTCCCCCCTGTCAAAGGGGCCATCTGAAAAAAGTGTAAAATCCAGAAAGGCAGGACAGGCCATGGAGAACTGGGAGCCTTGTTATGCTGATGGGCGGGTTGTAAATTGCCAACAGCCACTAGGGAGAAGTGTATGGTGTTTCCTGAAACATCTAAAAAACAAAGCAACAGAGCCTAGGGCACTTCCACTTATGGTCCTATAGCTTAGGGAAATTAAAATCAAAAAGACACAGCCACCCCAAAGTTTGGGACGGCTCTGTTTACAAGAACCTCGTTTATGGTACAAGTTCAATATCGCAGAAAGTGAAAAATGGATAAAGAATTTGTGCTACTTACGTACAATGCAATATCACTCAGCAATGAAATCTCTGTCAACAGGCCTGTAGCAGAAAATGAGTGGGTTCAGGTATGATGATTCTAACTGAAATAAGTCACACAGAAAAAGAAACATCATAAGATATCACTAATACACGGAATGTAAACTTGGCTACACAGGAACTGAATTACAAAACAGAACAGGGTCTCAAATTTAGAAAACCAACTTATGCTTGCTTAAGGGGAAAGGTGAGTTGGGGTGCTGCATAAAACCAGAGATTGAAATGAGCACAGATAAAGTTCCTTAAGCCAAATATGGAATAGACAAGAGCTACTCCTTGCTCAACGAAATGGACTCAACACCCCATATTAAACGCCAATGAATGTACCTGACTAGTAAGTATCTTAAAACCTATGGATTGCTATGTCTCTGAAAGAGAATCAAGCGTGTGTACAGGGACATAAACGCAGAAGTGTTAGGATTGGAGAGGTTCGGTGAGCAAATGAAGACCCTTTGAAGTCATATTGCATGGTACCCATTCCACGGGTCTCAACTCTCCAGCTTTAAGGGAATCTTCCTTCAGCTGAAACATGCATGTGGAACCCAGAGTATGATCAACCATGTGATCGGGAGACGTGTTCAAATATGTCTCAGTTTTCGTCCCCTGGTACTCGGGTGCAACATTCCAGACGCTTTACTAACACTCTCCCGACTTGGAGAGTCAGTGCCGTTAACGTCCTGTTTGGCCCAGTTTGCAATTTCTGCGGAAGATGAACAGGAATAGGGAGAACCAATGAGAGACTAGCTGGAGGTGTCTGGACGGGCAAATTTAACCCTCATTTCCCACCAGGAAGAGGAATTAACCAAAGGCTCAGCGTGCCGTGCCGGAACCAGATTAGGGCCTGAAGCAATCCTGCGGTGTTGCGGCCAGCTCACAAGAAAGCGAGTTGAAGAAAGGAGCTCAGGGGCACTGTAATTCACAAACCTGCAGAGTTATAAATGACAGCTATCGTCCAAAAATATACTGAAGTAAGGCTGCCAAGAGGACTTGAAAGCGGGGCAGAATTGCAGGAAACCGATTTCAGGAGGTAGACTGGAATTGCATTTAAAGCATAGGAAAAGAGGCAGAAGGTCGACAATGATGCACTTGGCCAAAATGTGCGTATGCGTTTTTTTTTTAATATATTCAGGAAAAAACGCATACGCACTTTTTGGCCAACCAAGCAAGCTTGCAAAGGAAATCTGCACTACAATGAAGTCTCACTTCCCCCCAGTCAAAAGGGCCATCTGTAAAAAGTGTAAAATCCAGAAAGGCAGGACAGGCCATGGAGAACTGGGAGCCTTATTATGCTGATGGGTGGGATGTAAATTGCCAACAGCCACTCGGGAGAAGTGTATGGTGTTTCCTGAAACATCTAAAAAACAAAGCAACAGAGCCTAGGTCAAATCCACTTATGGTCCTATAGCTTAGGGAAATTAAAATAAAAAAGACACAGCCACCCCAAAGTTTGGGATGGCTCTGTTTACAAGAACCTCGTTTATGGTACAAGTTCAATATCGCAGAAAGCGAAAAATGGATAAAGAAGTTGTGGTACTTACGTACAATGCAATATCACTCAGCAATGAAATCTATGTCAACAGGCCTGTAGCAGAAAATGAGTGGGTTCAGGTATGATGATTCTAAGTGAAATAAGTCACACAGAAAAAGAAACATCATAAGATATCACTAATACACGGAATGTAAACTTGGCTACACAGGAACTGGATTACAAAACAGAACAGGGTCTCAAATTTAGAAAACCAACTTATGCTTGCTTAAGGGGAAAGGTGAGTTGGGGTGCTGCATAAAATCAGAGATTGAAATGAGCACAGATAAAGTTCCTTAAGCCAAATATGGAATAGACAAGTGCTACTCCTTGTTCAATGAAATGGACTCAACACCCCATATTAAACGCCTAAGAATGTACCTGACTAGTAAGTATCTTAAAACCTATGGATTGCTATGTCTCCGAAAGAGAATCAAGCATGTGTACAGGGGCATAAAAGCAGCAGTGATAGGACTGGAGAGGTTCAGTGAGCAAACGAAGACCCTTTGAAATCATATTGCATGGTACCCATTCCACGGGTCTCAACTCTCCAGGTTTAAGGGATTCTTCCTTCAGCTAAAACATGCATGTGGAACCCAGAGTATGATCAACCGTGTGATCGGGAGACGTGTGCCAATATATCTCTGTTCTCGTCCCCTGGTACTTGGGTGCAACATTCCAGACACTTTACTAACACTCTCCCGACTTGGAGAGTCAGTGCCTTTAACCTCCTGTTTGGCCCAGTTTGCAATTTCTGCGGAATATGAACAGGAATAGGGAGAACCAATGAGAGACTAGCTGGAGGTGTCTGGACGGGCAAATTTAACTCTCATTTCCCACCAGGAAGAGGAATTAACCAAAGTCTCAGCGTGCCGTGGGGAACCAGATTAGGGCCTGAAGCAATCCTGCGGTGTTGCGGCCAGCTCACAAGAAAGCGAGTTGAAGAAAGGAGCTCAGGGGCACTGTAATTCACAAACCTGCAGAGTTATAAATGACAGCTATCGTCCAAAAATATACTGAAGTAAGGCTGCCAAGAGGACTTGAAAGCCGGGCAGAATTGCAGGAAACCGATATCAGGAGGGAGACTGGAATTGCATTTAAAGCATAGGAAAAGAGGCAGAACGTCCACAATGATGCACTTGGCCAAAAAGGGTGTATGCGTTTTTTCCTGAATATATTCAGGAAAAAACGCATACGCCCTTTTTGGACAACCAAGCAAGCTTGCAAAGGAAATCTGCACTACAATTAAGTCTCACTTCCCCCCAGTCAGAAGGGCCATCTGAAAAAAGTGTAAAATCCAGAAAGGCAGGACAGGCAATGGAGAACTGGGAGCCTTGTTATGCTGATGGGCAGGTTGTAAATTGCCAACAGCCACTCGGGAGAAGTGTATGGTGTTTCCTGAAACATCTAAAAAACAAAGCAACAGAGCCTAGGTCAATTCCACTTATGGTCCTATAGCTTAGGGAAATTAAAATCAAAAAGACACAGCCACCCCAAAGTTTGGGACGGCTCTGTTTACAAGAACATCTTTTACGGTACAAGTTCAATATCGCAGAAAGCGCAAAATGGATAAAGAAGTTGTGGTACTTACGTACAATGCAATATCACTCAGCAATGAAATCTATGTCAACAGGCCTGTAGCAGAAAATGAGTGGGCTCAGGTATGATGATTCTAACTGAAATAAGTCACGCAGAAAAAGAAACAACATAAGATATCACTAATACACGGAATGTAAACTTGGCTACACAGGAACTGGATTACAAAAGAGAACAGGGTCTGAAATTTAGAAAACCAACTTATGCTTGCTTAAGGGGAAAGGTGAGTTGGGGTGCTGCATAAAACCAGAGATTGAAATGAGCACAGATAAAGTTCCTTAAGCCAAATATGTAATAGACAAGAGCTACTCCTTGCTCAACGAAATGGACTCAACACCGCATATTAAACGCCTAAGAATGTACCTGATTAGTAAGTATCTTAAAACCTATGGATTGCTATGCCTCCGAAAGAGAATCAAGCGTGTGTACAGGGGCGTAAACGCAGCAGTGATAGGATTGGAGAGGTTCGGTGAGCAAATGAAGACCCTTTGAAGTCATATTGCATGGTACCCATTCCACGGTTCTCAACTCTCCAGGATTAAGGGATTCTTCCTTCAGCTGAAACATGCATGTGGAACCCAGAGTATGATCAACCGTGTGATCAGGAGACGTGTTCAAATATGTCTCAGTTTTCGTCCCCTGGTACTCGGGTGCAACATTCCAGACGCTTTACTAACAATCTCCCGACTTGGAGAGTCAGTGCCTTTAACCTCCTGTTTGGCCCAGTTTGCAATTTCTGCGGAAGATGAACAGGAATAAGGAGGACCAATGAGAGACTAGCTGGAGGTGTCTGGACAGGCAAATTTAACTCTCATTTCCCACCAGGAAGAGGAATTAACCAAAGGCTCAGCGTGCCGTGCCGGAACCACATTAGGGCCTGAAGCAATCCTGCGGTGTTGCGGCCAGCTCACAAGAAAGCGAGTTGAAGAAAGGAGCTCAGGGGCACTGTAATTCACAAACCTGCAGAGTTATAAATGTCAGCTATCGTCCAAAAATATACTGAAGTAAGGCTGCCAAGAGGACTTGAAAGCGGGGCAGAATTGCAGGAAACCGATTTCAGGAGGTAGACTGGAATTGCATTTAAAGCATAGGAAAAGAGGCAGAACGTCCACAATGATGCACTTGGCCAAAAAGTGCGTATGCGTTTTTTCCTGAATATATTCAGGAAAAAACGCATACGCCCTTTTTGGCCAACCAAGCAAGCTTGCAAAGGAAATCTGCACTACAATGAAGTCTCACTTCCGCCTGGTCAAAAGGGCCATCTGAAAAAAGTGTAAAATCCAGAAAGGCAGGACAGACCATGGAGAACTGGGAGCCTTGTTATGCTGATGGGCGGGATGTAAATTGCCAACAGCCACTGGGGAGAAGTGTATGGTGTTTCCTGAAACATCTAAAAAACAAAGCAACAGAGCCTAGGGCACTTCCACTTATGGTCCTTTAGCTTAGGGAAATTAAAATCAAAAAGACACAGCCACCCCAAAGTTTGGGACGGCTCTGTTTACAAGAACCTTGTTTATGGTACAAGTTCAATATCACAGAAAGTGAAAAATGGATAAAGAAGTTGTGGTACTTACGTACAATGCAATATCACTCAGCAATGAAATCTATGTCATCAGGCCCGTAGGAGCATAGTGAGTGGATTCAGGTATGACGATTCTAACTGAAATAAGTCACACAGAAAAAGAAACATCATAAGATATCACTAATACATGGAATGTAAACTTGGCTACACAGAAACTGAATTACAAAACAGAACAGGGTCTCAAATGAAGAAAACCAACTTATGCTTGCTTAAGGGGAAAGGTGAGTTGGGGTGCTGCATAAAACCAGAGATTGAAATGAGCACAGATAAAGTTCCTTAAGCCAAATATGGAATAGACAAGAGCTACTCCTTGCTCAATGAAATGGACTCAAAACCCCATATTAAACGCCGAAGAATGTACCTGACTAGTAAGTATCTTAAACCCTATGGATTGCTATGCCTCTGAAAGAGAATCAAGCGTGTGTACAGTTGCATAAACGCAGCAGTGATAGGATTGGAGAGGTTCGGTGAGCAAATGAAGACCCTTTGAAGTCATAATGCATGGTACCCATTCCACGGGTCTCAACTCTCCAGGTTTAAGGGATTCTTCCTTCAGCTGAAACATGCCTGTGGAACCCAGAGTATGATCAACCGTGTGATCGGGAGACGTGTTCAAATATGTCTCAGTTTTCGTCCCCTGGTACTCGGGTGCAACATTCCAGACGCTTTACTAACACTCTCCCGACTTGGAGAGTCAGTGCCTTTAACCTCCTGTTTGGCCCAGTTTGCAATTTCTGCGGAAGATGAACAGGAATAGGGAGAACTAATGAGAGACTAGCTGGACGTTTCTGGACGGGCAAATTTAACTCTCATTTCCCACCAGGAAGAGGAATTAACCAAAGGCTCAGCGTGCCGTGCCGGAACCAGATTAGGGTCTGAAGCAATCCTGCGGTGTTGTGGCCAGCTCACAAGAAAGCGAGTTGAAGAAAGGAGCTCACGGGCACTGTAATTCACAAACGTGCAGAGTTATAAATGACAGCTATCGTCCAAAAATATACTGAAGTAAGGCTGCCAAGAGGACTTGAAAGCGGGGCAGAATTGCAGGAAACCGATTTCAGGAGGTAGACTGGAATTGCATTTAAAGCATAGGAAAAGAGGCAGAACGTCCACAATGATGCACTTGGCCAAAAAGGGCGTATGCGTTTTTTCCTGAATATATTCAGGAAAAAACGCATACGCCCTCTTTGGCGAACCAAGCAAGCTTGCACAGGAAATCTGCACTACAATGAAGTTTCACTTCCCCCCTGTCAAAGGGGCCATCTGAAAAAAGTGTAAAATCCAGAAAGGCAGGACAGGCCATGGAGAACTGGGAGCCTTGTTATGCTGATGGGCGGGTTGTAAATTGCCAACAGCCACTAGGGAGAAGTGTATGGTGTTTCCTGAAACATCTAAAAAACAAAGCAACAGAGCCTAGGGCACTTCCACTTATGGTCCTATAGCTTAGGGAAATTAAAATCAAAAAGACACAGCCACCCCAAAGTTTGGGACGGCTCTGTTTACAAGAACCTCGTTTATGGTACAAGTTCAATATCGCAGAAAGTGAAAAATGGATAAAGAATTTGTGCTACTTACGTACAATGCAATATCACTCAGCAATGAAATCTCTGTCAACAGGCCTGTAGCAGAAAATGAGTGGATTCAGGTATGATGATTCTAACTGAAATAAGTCACACAGAAAAAGAAACATCATAAGATATCACTAATACACGGAATGTAAACTTGGCTACACAGGAACTGAATTACAAAACAGAACAGGGTCTCAAATTTAGACAACCAACTTATGCTTGCTTAAGGGGAAAGGTGAGTTGGGGTGCTGCATAAAACCAGAGATTGAAATGAGCACAGATAAAGTTCCTTAAGCCAAATATGGAATAGACAAGAGCTACTCCTTGCTCAACGAAATGGACTCAACACCCCATATTAAACGCCAATGAATGTACCTGACTAGTAAGTATCTTAAAACCTATGGATTGCTATGTCTCTGAAAGAGAATCAAGCGTGTGTACAGGGACATAAACGCAGAAGTGTTAGGATTGGAGAGGTTCGGTGAGCAAATGAAGACCCTTTGAAGTCATATTGCATGGTACCCATTCCACGGGTCTCAACTCTCCAGCTTTAAGGGAATCTTCCTTCAGCTGAAACATGCATGTGGAACCCAGAGTATGATCAACCATGTGATCGGGAGACGTGTTCAAATATGTCTCAGTTTTCGTCCCCTGGTACTCGGGTGCAACATTCCAGACGCTTTACTAACACTCTCCCGACTTGGAGAGTCAGTGCCGTTAACGTCCTGTTTGGCCCAGTTTGCAATTTCTGCGGAAGATGAACAGGAATAGGGAGAACCAATGAGAGACTAGCTGGAGGTGTCTGGACGGGCAAATTTAACCCTCATTTCCCACCAGGAAGAGGAATTAACCAAAGGCTCAGCGTGCCGTGCCGGAACCAGATTAGGGCCTGAAGCAATCCTGCGGTGTTGCGGCCAGCTCACAAGAAAGCGAGTTGAAGAAAGGAGCTCAGGGGCACTGTAATTCACAAACCTGCAGAGTTATAAATGACAGCTATCGTCCAAAAATATACTGAAGTAAGGCTGCCAAGAGGACTTGAAAGCGGGGCAGAATTGCAGGAAACCGATTTCAGGAGGTAGACTGGAATTGCATTTAAAGCATAGGAAAAGAGGCAGAAGGTCGACAATGATGCACTTGGCCAAAATGTGCGTATGCGTTTTTTTTTTAATATATTCAGGAAAAAACGCATACGCACTTTTTGGCCAACCAAGCAAGCTTGCAAAGGAAATCTGCACTACAATGAAGTCTCACTTCCCCCCAGTCAAAAGGGCCATCTGTAAAAAGTGTAAAATCCAGAAAGGCAGGACAGGCCATGGAGAACTGGGAGCCTTATTATGCTGATGGGTGGGATGTAAATTGCCAACAGCCACTCGGGAGAAGTGTATGGTGTTTCCTGAAACATCTAAAAAACAAAGCAACAGAGCCTAGGTCAAATCCACTTATGGTCCTATAGCTTAGGGAAATTAAAATAAAAAAGACACAGCCACCCCAAAGTTTGGGATGGCTCTGTTTACAAGAACCTCGTTTATGGTACAAGTTCAATATCGCAGAAAGCGAAAAATGGATAAAGAAGTTGTGGTACTTACGTACAATGCAATATCACTCAGCAATGAAATCTATGTCAACAGGCCTGTAGCAGAAAATGAGTGGGTTCAGGTATGATGATTCTAAGTGAAATAAGTCACACAGAAAAAGAAACATCATAAGATATCACTAATACACGGAATGTAAACTTGGCTACACAGGAACTGGATTACAAAACAGAACAGGGTCTCAAATTTAGAAAACCAACTTATGCTTGCTTAAGGGGAAAGGTGAGTTGGGGTGCTGCATAAAATCAGAGATTGAAATGAGCACAGATAAAGTTCCTTAAGCCAAATATGGAATAGACAAGTGCTACTCCTTGTTCAATGAAATGGACTCAACACCCCATATTAAACGCCTAAGAATGTACCTGACTAGTAAGTATCTTAAAACCTATGGATTGCTATGTCTCCGAAAGAGAATCAAGCATGTGTACAGGGGCATAAAAGCAGCAGTGATAGGACTGGAGAGGTTCAGTGAGCAAACGAAGACCCTTTGAAATCATATTGCATGGTACCCATTCCACGGGTCTCAACTCTCCAGGTTTAAGGGATTCTTCCTTCAGCTAAAACATGCATGTGGAACCCAGAGTATGATCAACCGTGTGATCGGGAGACGTGTGCCAATATATCTCTGTTCTCGTCCCCTGGTACTTGGGTGCAACATTCCAGACACTTTACTAACACTCTCCCGACTTGGAGAGTCAGTGCCTTTAACCTCCTGTTTGGCCCAGTTTGCAATTTCTGCGGAATATGAACAGGAATAGGGAGAACCAATGAGAGACTAGCTGGAGGTGTCTGGACGGGCAAATTTAACTCTCATTTCCCACCAGGAAGAGGAATTAACCAAAGTCTCAGCGTGCCGTGGGGAACCAGATTAGGGCCTGAAGCAATCCTGCGGTGTTGCGGCCAGCTCACAAGAAAGCGAGTTGAAGAAAGGAGCTCAGGGGCACTGTAATTCACAAACCTGCAGAGTTATAAATGACAGCTATCGTCCAAAAATATACTGAAGTAAGGCTGCCAAGAGGACTTGAAAGCCGGGCAGAATTGCAGGAAACCGATATCAGGAGGGAGACTGGAATTGCATTTAAAGCATAGGAAAAGAGGCAGAACGTCCACAATGATGCACTTGGCCAAAAAGGGTGTATGCGTTTTTTCCTGAATATATTCAGGAAAAAACGCATACGCCCTTTTTGGACAACCAAGCAAGCTTGCAAAGGAAATCTGCACTACAATTAAGTCTCACTTCCCCCCAGTCAGAAGGGCCATCTGAAAAAAGTGTAAAATCCAGAAAGGCAGGACAGGCAATGGAGAACTGGGAGCCTTGTTATGCTGATGGGCAGGTTGTAAATTGCCAACAGCCACTCGGGAGAAGTGTATGGTGTTTCCTGAAACATCTAAAAAACAAAGCAACAGAGCCTAGGTCAATTCCACTTATGGTCCTATAGCTTAGGGAAATTAAAATCAAAAAGACACAGCCACCCCAAAGTTTGGGACGGCTCTGTTTACAAGAACCTCTTTTACGGTACAAGTTCAATATCGCAGAAAGCGCAAAATGGATAAAGAAGTTGTGGTACTTACGTACAATGCAATATCACTCAGCAATGAAATCTATGTCAACAGGCCTGTAGCAGAAAATGAGTGGGCTCAGGTATGATGATTCTAACTGAAATAAGTCACGCAGAAAAAGAAACAACATAAGATATCACTAATACACGGAATGTAAACTTGGCTACACAGGAACTGGATTACAAAAGAGAACAGGGTCTGAAATTTAGAAAACCAACTTATGCTTGCTTAAGGGGAAAGGTGAGTTGGGGTGCTGCATAAAACCAGAGATTGAAATGAGCACAGATAAAGTTCCTTAAGCCAAATATGTAATAGACAAGAGCTACTCCTTGCTCAACGAAATGGACTCAACACCGCATATTAAACGCCTAAGAATGTACCTGATTAGTAAGTATCTTAAAACCTATGGATTGCTATGCCTCCGAAAGAGAATCAAGCGTGTGTACAGGGGCGTAAACGCAGCAGTGATAGGATTGGAGAGGTTCGGTGAGCAAATGAAGACCCTTTGAAGTCATATTGCATGGTACCCATTCCACGGTTCTCAACTCTCCAGGATTAAGGGATTCTTCCTTCAGCTGAAACATGCATGTGGAACCCAGAGTATGATCAACCGTGTGATCAGGAGACGTGTTCAAATATGTCTCAGTTTTCGTCCCCTGGTACTCGGGTGCAACATTCCAGACGCTTTACTAACAATCTCCCGACTTGGAGAGTCAGTGCCTTTAACCTCCTGTTTGGCCCAGTTTGCAATTTCTGCGGAAGATGAACAGGAATAAGGAGGACCAATGAGAGACTAGCTGGAGGTGTCTGGACGGGCAAATTTAACTCTCATTTCCCACCAGGAAGAGGAATTAACCAAAGGCTCAGCGTGCCGTGCCGGAACCACATTAGGGCCTGAAGCAATCCTGCGGTGTTGCGGCCAGCTCACAAGAAAGCGAGTTGAGGAAAGGAGCTCAGGGTCAGTGTAATTCACAAACCTACAGAGTTATAAATGACAGCTATCGTCCAAAAATATACTGAAGTAAGGCTGCCAAGAGGACTTGAAAGCGGGGCAGAATTGCAGGAAACCGATTTCAGGAGGTAGAGTGGAATTGCATTTAAAGCATAGGAAAAGAGGAAGAACGTCCAAAATGATGCACTTGGCCAAAAATGTCGTATGCGTTTTTTCCTGAATATATTCAGGAAAAAACGCATACACCATTTTTGGCCAACCAAGCAAGCTTGCAAAGGAAATCTGCACTACAATGAAGTCTTACTTCCCCCCGGTCAAAAGGGCCATCTGAAAAAAGTGTAAAATCGAGAAAGGCAGGACAGTCCATGGAGAACTGGGAGCCTTGTTATGCTGATGGTCGGGATGTAAATTGCCAACAGCCACTTGGGAGAAGTGTATGGTGTTTCCTGAAACATCTAAAAAACAAAGCAACGGAGCCTAGGGCACTTCCACTTATGGTCCTATAGCTTAGGGAAATTAAAATCAAAAAGACACAGCCACCCCAAAGTTTGGGACGGCTCTGTTTACAAGAACCTCGTTTACGGTACAAGTTCAATATCGCAGAAAGTGAAAAATGGATAAAGAAGTTGTGGTACTTACGTACAATACAATATCACTCAGCAATGAAATCTACGTCATCAGGCCCGTAACAGCATAGAGTGGATTCAGGTATGATGATTCTAACTGAAATAAGTCACACAGAAAAAGAAACATCATAAGATATCACTAATACACGGAATGTAAAATTGGCTACACAGGATCTGGATTACAAAACAGAACAAGGTCTCAAATTTAGAAAACCAACTTATGCTTGCTTAAGGGGAAAGGTGAGTTGGGGTGCTGCATAAAACCAGAGATTGAAATGAGCACAGATAAAGTTCCTTAAGCCAAATATGTAATAGACAAGAGCTACTACTTGCTCAACGAAATGGACTCAACACCGCATATTAAACGCCTAAGAATGTACCTGACTAGTAAGTATCTTAAAACCTATGGATTGCTATGTCTCTGAAAGAGAATCAAGTGTGTGTACAGGGACATAAACGCAGCAGTGATAGGATTGGAGAGTTTCGGTGAGCAAATGAAGACCCTTTGAAGTCATATTGCATGGTACCCATTCCACGGGTCTCAACTCTCCAGCTTTAAGGGAATCTTCCTTCAGCTGAAACATGCATGTGGAACCCAGAGTATGATCAACCGTGTGATCGGGAGACGTGTTCCAATATGTCTCAATTCTCGTCCCCTGGTACTCGGGTGCAACATTCCAAACGCTTTACTAACACTCTCCCGACTTGGAGAGTCAGTGCCTTTAACCTCCTGTTTGGCCCAGTTTGCAATTTCTGCAGAAGATGAACAGGAATAGGGAGAAACAATGAGAGACTAGCTGGAGGTGTCTGGACGGGCAAATTTAACTCTCATTTCCCACCAGGAAGAGGAATTAACCAAAGGCTCAGCGTGCCGTGCCGGAACAAGATTAGGGCCTGAAGCAATCCTGCGGTGTTGCGGCCAGCTCACAAGAAAGCGAGTTGAGGAAAGGAGCTCAGGGTCAGTGTAATTCACAAACCTACAGAGTTATAAATGACAGCTATCGTCCAAAAATATACTGAAGTAAGGCTGCCAAGAGGACTTGAAAGCGGGGCAGAATTGCAGGAAACCGATTTCAGGAGGTAGAGTGGAATTGCATTTAAAGCATAGGAAAAGAGGAAGAACGTCCAAAATGATGCACTTGGCCAAAAATGTCGTATGCGTTTTTTCCTGAATATATTCAGGAAAAAACGCATACACCATTTTTGGCCAACCAAGCAAGCTTGCAAAGGAAATCTGCACTACAATGAAGTCTTACTTCCCCCCGGTCAAAAGGGCCATCTGAAAAAAGTGTAAAATCGAGAAAGGCAGGACAGTCCATGGAGAACTGGGAGCCTTGTTATGCTGATGGTCGGGATGTAAATTGCCAACAGCCACTTGGGAGAAGTGTATGGTGTTTCCTGAAACATCTAAAAAACAAAGCAACGGAGCCTAGGGCACTTCCACTTATGGTCCTATAGCTTAGGGAAATTAAAATCAAAAAGACACAGCCACCCCAAAGTTTGGGACGGCTCTGTTTACAAGAACCTCGTTTACGGTACAAGTTCAATATCGCAGAAAGTGAAAAATGGATAAAGAAGTTGTGGTACTTACGTACAATACAATATCACTCAGCAATGAAATCTACGTCATCAGGCCCGTAACAGCATAGAGTGGATTCAGGTATGATGATTCTAACTGAAATAAGTCACACAGAAAAAGAAACATCATAAGATATCACTAATACACGGAATGTAAAATTGGCTACACAGGATCTGGATTACAAAACAGAACAAGGTCTCAAATTTAGAAAACCAACTTATGCTTGCTTAAGGGGAAAGGTGAGTTGGGGTGCTGCATAAAACCAGAGATTGAAATGAGCACAGATAAAGTTCCTTAAGCCAAATATGTAATAGACAAGAGCTACTACTTGCTCAACGAAATGGACTCAACACCGCATATTAAACGCCTAAGAATGTACCTGACTAGTAAGTATCTTAAAACCTATGGATTGCTATGTCTCTGAAAGAGAATCAAGTGTGTGTACAGGGACATAAACGCAGCAGTGATAGGATTGGAGAGTTTCGGTGAGCAAATGAAGACCCTTTGAAGTCATATTGCATGGTACCCATTCCACGGGTCTCAACTCTCCAGCTTTAAGGGAATCTTCCTTCAGCTGAAACATGCATGTGGAACCCAGAGTATGATCAACCGTGTGATCGGGAGACGTGTTCCAATATGTCTCAATTCTCGTCCCCTGGTACTCGGGTGCAACATTCCAAACGCTTTACTAACACTCTCCCGACTTGGAGAGTCAGTGCCTTTAACCTCCTGTTTGGCCCAGTTTGCAATTTCTGCAGAAGATGAACAGGAATAGGGAGAAACAATGAGAGACTAGCTGGAGGTGTCTGGACGGGCAAATTTAACTCTCATTTCCCACCAGGAAGAGGAATTAACCAAAGGCTCAGCGTGCCGTGCCGGAACAAGATTAGGGCCTGAAGCAATCCAGCGGTGTTGCGGCCAGCTCACAAGAAAGCGAGTTGAAGAAAGGAGCTCAGGGTCCCTGTAAATCACAAACCTGCAGAATTATAAATGACAGCTATCGTCCAAAAATATACTGAAGTAAGGCTGCCAAGAGGACTTGAAAGCGGGGCAGAATTGCAGAAAACCTATTTCAGGAGGTAGACTGGAATTGCATTTAAAGCATAGGAAAAGAGGCAGAACGTCCACAATGATGCACTTGGACAAAAAAGGCGTATGCGTTTTTTCCTGAATATATTCACTCGGGAGAAGTGTATGGTGTTTCCTGAAACATCTAAAAAACAAAGCAACAGAGCCTAGGGCACCTCCACTTATGGTCCTATAGCTTAGGGAAATTAAAATCAAAAAGACACAGCCACCCAAATGTTTGGGACGGCTCTGTTTACAAGAACCTCGTTTATGGTACAAGTTCAATATCGCAGAAAGTGAAAAATGGATAAAGAAGTTGTGGTACTTACGTACAATGCAATACCACTCAGCAATGAAATCTATGTCAACACGCCTGTAGCACAAAATGAGTGGGTTCAGGTATGATGATTCTAACTGAAATAAGTCACACAGAAAAAGAAACATCATAAGATATCACTAATACACGGAATGTAAACTTGGCTACACAGGAACTGGATTACAAAACAGAACAGGGTCTCAAATTTAGAAAACCAACTTATGCTTGCTTAAGGGGAAAGGTGAGTTGGGATGGAGCATAAAACCAGAGATTGAAATGAACACAGATAAAGTTCCTTAAGCCAAATATGTAATAGACAAGAGCTACTCCTTATTCAACGAAATGGACTCAACACCCCATATTAAACGCCTAAGAATGTACCTGACTAGTAAGTATCTTAAAACCTATGGATTGCTATGTCTCCGAAAGAGAATCAAGCATGTGTACAGGGGCATAAACGCAGCAGTGATAGGATTTGAGAGGTTCGGTGAGCAAAGAATGACCCTTTGAAGTCATATTACATGCTACCCATTCCACGGGTCTCAACTCTCCAGGTTTAAGGGATTCTTCCTTCAGCTGAAACATTCATGTGGAACCCAGAGTATGATCAACCGTGTGATCAGGAGACGTTTTCAAATATGTCTCAGTTTTCGTTCACTGGTACTCGGGTGCAACATTCCAGACGCTTTACTAACACTCTACTGACTTGGAGAGTCAGTGCCTTTAACCTCCTGTTTGGCCCAGATTGCAATTTCTGCAGAAGATGAACAGGAATAGGTAGGAGCAATGAGAGACTAGCTGGAGGTGTCTGGACGGGCAAATTTAACTCACATTTCCCACCAGGAAGAGGAATTAACCAAAGGCTCAGCGTGCCGTGCCGGAACCAGATTAGGGCCTGAAGCAATCCTGCGGTGTTGTGGCCCGCTCACAAGAAAGCGAGTTGAAGAAAGGACCTCAGGGGCACTGTAATTCACAAACCTGCAGAGTTATAAATGTCAGCTATCGTCCAAAAATATACTGAAGTAAGGCTGTCAAGAGGACTTGAAAGCGGGGCAGAATTGCAGAAAACCGATTTCAGGAGGTAGACTGGAATTGCATTTAAAGCATAGGAAAAGAGGCAGAACGTCCACAATGATGCACTTGGCCATAAAGGGCGTATGCGTTTTTTCCTGAATATATTCAGGAAAAAACGCATACGCCCTTTTTGGCCAACCAAGCAAGCTTGCAAAGGAAATCTGCACTACAATGAAGTCTCACTTCCCCCTTGTCAAAAGGGCCATCTGAAAAAAGTGTAAAATCCAGAAAGGCAGGACAGGCCATGGAGAACTGGGAGCCTTGTTATGCTGATGGGCGGGATGTAAATTGCCAACAGCCACTGGGGAGAAGTGTATGGTGTTTCCTGAAACATCTAAAAAACAAAGCAACAGAGCCTAGGGCATTTCCACTTATGGTCCTATAGCTTAGGGAAATTAAAATCAAAAAGACACAGCCACCCCAAAGTTTGGGACCGCTCTGTTTACAAGAACCTTGTTTATGGTACAAGTTCAATATCACAGAAAGTGAAAAATGGATAAAGAAGTTGTGGTACAGACGTACAATGCAATATCACTCAGCAATGAAATCTATGTCATCAGGCCCGTAGGAGCATAGTGAGTGGATTCAGGTATGACGATTCTAACTGAAATAAGTCACACAGAAAAAGAAACATCATAAGATATCACTAATACATGGAATGTAAACTTGGCTACACAGAAACTGAATTACAAAACAGAACAGGGTCTCAAATGAAGAAAACCAACTTATGCTTGCTTAAGGGGAAAGGTGAGTTGGGGTGCTGCATAAAACCAGAGATTGAAATAAGCACAGATAAAGTTCCTTAAGCCAAATATGGAATAGACAAGAGCTACTCCTTGCTCAACGAAATGGACTCAACACCCCATATTAAACGCCTAAGAATGTACCTGACTATTAAGTATCTTAAACCCTATGGATTGCTATGTCTCTGAAAGAGAATCAAGCGTGTGTACAGTTGCATAAACGCAGCAGTGATAGGACTGGAGAGGTTCGGTGAGCAAATGAAGACCCTTTGAAGTCATAATGCATGGTACCCATTCCACGGGTCTCAACTCTCCAGGTTTAAGGGATTCTTCCTTCAGCTGAAACATGCCTGTGGAACCCAGAGTATGATCAACCGTGTCATCGGGAGACGTGTTCAAATATGTCTCAGTTTTCGTCCCCTGGTACTCGGGTGCAACATTCCAGACGCTTTACTAACACTCTCCCGACTTGGAGAGTCAGTGCCTTTAACCTCCTGTTTGGCCCAGTTTGCAATTTCTGCGGAAGATGAACAGGAATAGGGAGAACCAATGAGAGACTAGCTGGACATTTCTGGACGGGCAAATTTAACTCTCATTTCCCACCAGGAAGAGGAATTAACCAAAGGCTCAGCGTGCCGTGCCGGAACCAGATTAGGGTCTGAAGCAATCCTGCGGTGTTGTGGCCAGCTCACAAGAAAGCGAGTTGAAGAAAGGAGCTCATGGGCACTGTAATTCACAAACGTGCAGAGTTATAAATGACAGCTATCGTTCAAAAATATACTGAAGTAAGGCTGCCAAGAGGACTTGAAAACGGGGCGGAATTGCAGGAAACCGATTTCAGGAGGTAGACTGGAATTGCATTTAAAGCATAGGAAAAGAGGCAGAACGTGGACAATGATGCACTTGGCCAAAAAGGGCGTATGCGTTTTTTCCTAAATATATTCAGGAAAAAACGCATACGCCCTTTTTGGCGAACCAAGCAAGCTTGCACAGGAAATCTGCACTACAATGAAGTTTCACTTCCCCCCTGTCAAAGGGGCCATCTGAAAAAAGTGTAAAATCCAGAAAGGCAGGACAGGCCATGGAGAACTGGGAGCCTTGTTATGCTGATGGGCGGGTTGTAAATTGCCAACAGCCACTAGGGAGAAGTGTATGGTGTTTCCTGAAACATCTAAAAAACAAAGCAACAGAGCCTAGGGCACTTCCACTTATGGTCCTATAGCTTAGGGAAATTAAAATCAAAAAGACACAGCCACCCCAAAGTTTGGGACGGCTCTGTTTACAAGAACCTCGTTTATGGTACAAGTTCAATATCGCAGAAAGTGAAAAATGGATAAAGAATTTGTGCTACTTACGTACAATGCAATATCACTCAGCAATGAAATCTCTGTCAACAGGCCTGTAGCAGAAAATGAGTGGGTTCAGGTATGATGATTCTAACTGAAATAAGTCACACAGAAAAAGAAACATCATAAGATATCACTAATACACGGAATGTAAACTTGGCTACACAGGAACTGAATTACAAAACAGAACAGGGTCTCAAATTTAGAAAACCAACTTATGCTTGCTTAAGGGGAAAGGTGAGTTGGGGTGCTGCATAAAACCAGAGATTGAAATGAGCACAGATAAAGTTCCTTAAGCCAAATATGTAATAGACAAGAGCTACTACTTGCTCAACGAAATGGACTCAACACCGCATATTAAACGCCTAAGAATGTACCTGACTTGTAAGTATCTTAAAACCTATGGATTGCTATGTCTCTGAAAGAGAATCAAGCGTGTGTACAGGGACATAAACGCAGAAGTGTTAGGATTGGAGAGGTTCGGTGAGCAAATGAAGACCCTTTGAAGTCATATTGCATGGTACCCATTCCACGGGTCTCAACTCTCCAGCTTTAAGGGAATCTTCCTTCAGCTGAAACATGCATGTGGAACCCAGAGTATGATCAACCATGTGATCGGGAGACGTGTTCAAATATGTCTCAGTTTTCGTCCCCTGGTACTCGGGTGCAACATTCCAGACGCTTTACTAACACTCTCCCGACTTGGAGAGTCAGTGCCTTTAACCTCCTGTTTGACCCAGTTTGCAAATTCCGCGGAAGATGTACAGGAATAGGGAGAACCAATGAGAGACTAGCTGGAGGTGTCTGGACGGGCAAATTTAACTCTCATTTCCCACCAGTAAGAGGAATTATCCAAAGGCTCAGCGTGCCATGCCGGAACCAGATTAGGGCCTGAAGCAATCCTGCGGTACTGCGGCCAGCTCACAAGAAAGCGAGTTGAAGAAAGGAGCTCAGGGGCACTGTAATTCACAAACCTGCAGAGTTATAAATGACAGCTATCGTCCAAAAATATACTGAAGTAAGGCTGCCAAGAGGACTTGAAAGCGGGGCAGAATTGCAGGAAACCGATTTCAGGAGGTAGACTGGAATTGCATTTAAAGCATAGGAAAAGAGGCAGAACGTCGACAATGATGCACTTGGCCAAAAAGTGCGTATGCGTTTTTTCCTGAATATATTCAGGAAAAAACGCATACGCCCTTTTTGGCCAACCAAGCAAGCTTGCAAAGGAAATCTGCAGTACAATGAAGTCTCACTTCCCCCCGGTCAAAAGGGCCATCTGAAAAAAGTGTAAAATCCAGAAAGGCAGGACAGGCCATGGAGAACTGGGAGCATTGTTATGCTGATGGGTGGGATGTAAATTGCCAACAGCCACTCGGGAGAAGTGTATGGTGTTTCCTGAAACATCTAAAAAACAAAGCAAGATACCCTAGGGCACTTCCACTTATGGTCCTATAGGTTAGGGAAATTAAAATCAAAAAGACACAGCCACCCAAATGTTTGGGACGGCTCTGTTTACAAGAATCTCGTTTATGGTACAAGTTCTATATCGCAGAAAGTGAAAAATGGATAAAGAAGTTGTGGTACTTAAGTACAATGCAATATCACTAAGCAATGAAATCTATGTCATCAGGCCCGTAGCAGCATAATGAGTGGATTCAGGTATGATGATTCTAACTGAAATAAGTCACACAGAAATAGAAACATAAGATATCACTAATACACGGAATGTAAACTTGGCTACACAGGAACTGGATTACAAAACAGAAGAGGGTCTCAAATTTAGAAAACCAACTTATGCTTGCTTAAGGGGAAACGTGAGTTGGGGTGATGCATAAAACCAGAGATTGAAATGAGCACAGATAAACTTCCTTAAGCCAAATATGGAATAGACAAGAGCTACTCCTTGCTCAATGAAATGGACTCAACACCCCATATTAAACGCCTAAGAATGTACCTTACTAGTAAGTATCTTAAAACCTATGGATCGCTATGTCTCCAAATGAGAATCAAGCGTGTGTACAGGGGCATAAACGCAGCAGTGATAGGATTGGAGAGGTTCGGTGAGCAAATGAAGACCCTTTGAAGTCATATTGCATGGTACCCATTCCACGGGTCTCAACTCTCCAGGTTTAAGTGATTCTTCCTTCAGCTAAAACATGCATGTGGAACCCAGAGTATGATCAACCGTGTGATCGGGAGACATGTTCCAATATGTCTGAGTTCTCGACCCTGGTACTCGGGTGCAACATTCCAGATGCTTTACTAACTCTCTCCCAACTTGGAGAGTCAGTGCCTTTAACCTCCTGTTTGGCCCAGTTTGCAATTTCCGCGGAAGATGAACAGGAATAGGGAGAACCAATGAGAGACTAGCTGGAGGTGTCTGGACGTGCAAATTTAACTCTCATTTCCCACCAGGAAGAGGAATTAACCAAAGGCTCAGCATGCCGTGCCGGAACCAGATTAGGGCCTGAAGCAATCCTGCGGTGTTGCGGCCAGCTCACAAGAAAGCGAATTGAAGAAAGGAGCTCATGGGCACTGTAATTCACAAACCTGCAGAGTTATAAATGACAGCTATCGTCCAAAAATATACTGAAGTAAGGCTGCCAAGAGGACTTGAAAGCGGGGCAGAATTGCAGGAAACCGATTTTAGGAGGTAGACTGGAATTGCATTTAAAGCATAGGAAAAGAGGCAGTACATCGACAATGATGCATTTGGCCAAAAAGGGCGTATGCGTTTTTTCCTGAGGAAAAAACGCATACGCACTTTTTGGCCAACCAAGCAAGCTTGCAAAGGAAATCTGCACTACAATGAAGTCTCACTTCCCCCCAGTCAAAAGGGCCATCTGAAAAAAGTGTAAAATCCAGAAAGGCAGGACAGGCCATGGAGAACTGGGAGCCTTGTTATGCTGATGGGCGGGATGTAAATTGCCAACAGCCACTTGGGAGAAGTGTATGGTGTTTCCTGAAACATCTAAAAAACAAAGCAACAGAGCCTAGGGCACTTCCACTTATGGTCCTACAGCTTAGGGAAATTAAAATCAAAAAGACACAGCCATCCCAAAGTTTGGGACGGCTCTGCTTACAAGAACCTCGTTTACGGGACAAGTTCAATATCGCAGACAGTGAAAAATGGATAAAGAAGTTGTGGTACTTACGTACAATGCAATATCACTCAGCAATGAAATCTACGTCATCAGGCCCGTAGCAGCATAATGAGTGGATTCAGGTATGATGATTCTAACTGAAATAAGTCACAAGAAAAAGAAACATCAGAAGATATCACTAATACACGGAATGTAAAGTTGGCTACACAGAAACTGAATTACAAAACACAACAGCGTCTCAAATTTAGAAAACCAACTTATGCTTGCTTAAGGGGAAAGGTGAGTTGGGGTGCTGCATAAAACCAGCGATTGAAATGAGCACAGATAAAGTTCCTTAAGCCAAATAATGGAATAGACAAGAGCTACTCCTTGCTCAACGAAATGGACTCAACACCCCATATTAAACGCCAATGAATATACCTGACTAGTAAGTATCTTAAAACCTATGGATTGCTATGTCTCTGAAAGAGAATCAACCATGTGTACAGGGGCATAAACGCAGCAGTGATAGGATTGGAGATGTTCGGTGAGCAAATGAAGACCCTTTGAAGTCATATTGCATGGTACCCATTCCACGGGTCTCAATTCTCCAGGTTTAAGGAATTCTTCCTTCAGCTGAAACATGCATGTGGAACCCAGAGTATGATCAACCATGTGATCGGGAGACGTGTTCAAATATGTCTCAGTTTTCGTCCCCTGGTACTCGGGTGCAACATTGCAGACGATTTACTAACACTCTCCTGACTTGGAGAGTCAGTGCCTTTAACGTCCTGTTTGGCCCAGTTTGCAATTTCTGCGGAAGATGAACAGGAATAGGGAGAACCAATGAGAGACTAGCTGGAGGTGTCTGGACGGGCAAATTTAACTCTCATTTCCCACCAGGAAGAGGAATTAACCAAAGGCTCTGCGTGCCGTGCCGGAACCAGATTAGGGCCTGAAGCAATCCTGCAGTGTTGCGGCCAGCTCACAAGAAAGTGAGTTGAAGAAAGGAGCTCACGGGCACTGTAATTCACAAACCTGCAGAGTTATAAATGACAGCTATCGTCCAAAAATATACTGAAGTAAGGCTGCCAAGAGGACTTGAAAGCGGGGTAGAATTGCAGGAAACCGATTTCAGGAGGTAGACTGGAATTGCATTTAAAGCATAGGAAAAGAGGCAGAACGTCGACAATGATGCACTTGGCCAAAAATATCGTATGCGTTTTTTCCTGAATATATTCAGGTAAAAACGCATACACCATTTTTGGCCAACCAAGCAAGCTTGCAAAGGAAATCTGCACTACAATGAAGTCTCACTTCCCCCCAGTCAAAAGGGCCATCTGAAAAAAGTGTAAAATCCAGAAAGGCAGGACAGGCCATGGAGAACTGGGAGCCCTGTTATGCTGATGGGCGGGATGTAAATTGCCAACAGCTACTCGGGAAAAGTGTATGGTGTTTCCTGAAACATCTAAAAAACAAAGCAACGGAGCCTAGGTCAAATCCACTTATGGTCCTATAGCTTAGGGAAATTAAAATAAAAAAGACACAGCCACCCGAAAGTTTGGGATGGCTCTGTTTACAAGAACCTCGTTTATGGTACAAGTTCAATATTGCAGAAAGCGAAAAATGGATAAAGAAGTTGTGGTACTTACGTACAATGCAATATCACTCAGCAATGAAATCTATGTCAACAGGCCTGTAGCAGAAAATGAGTGGGTTCAGGTATGATGATTCTAACTGAAATAAGTCACACAGAAAAAGAAACATCATAAGATATCACTAATACACGGAATGTAAACTTGGCTACACAGGAACTGGATTACAAAACAGAACAGGGTCTCAAATTTAGAAAACCAACTTATGCTTGCTTAAGGGGAAAGGTGAGTTGGGATGCTGCATAAAACCAGAGATTGAAATGAGCACAGATAAAGTTCCTTAAGCCAAATATGTAATAGACAAGAGCTACTCCTTGCTCAACGAAATGGACTCAACACCGCATATTAAACGCCTAAGAATGTACCTGACTAGTAAGTATCTTAAAACCTATGGATTGCTATGTCTCTGAAAGAGAATCAAGCGTGTGTACAGGGACATAAACGCAGAAGTGTTAGGATTGGAGAGGTTCGGTGAGCAAATGAAGACCCTTTGAAGTCATATTGCATGGTACCCATTCCACGGGTCTCAACTCTCCAGCTTTAAGGGAATCTTCCTTCAGCTGAAACATGCATGTGTAACCCAGAGTATGATCAACCATGTGATCGGGAGACGTGTTCAAATATGTCTCAGTTTTCGTCCCCTGGTACTCGGGTGCAACATTCCAGACGCTTTACTAACACTCTCCCGACTTGGAGAGTCAGTGCCTTTAACCTCCTGTTTGACCCAGTTTGCAAATTCCGCGGAAGATGTACAGGAATAGGGAGAACCAATGAGAGACTAGCTGGAGGTGTCTGGACGGGCAAATTTAACTCTCATTTCCCACCAGTAAGAGGAATTATCCAAAGGCTCAGCGTGCCATGCCGGAACCAGATTAGGGCCTGAAGCAATCCTGCGGTACTGCGGCCAGCTCACAAGAAAGCGAGTTGAAGAAAGGAGCTCAGGGGCACTGTAATTCACAAACCTGCAGAGTTATAAATGACAGCTATCGTCCAAAAATATACTGAAGTAAGGCTGCCAAGAGGACTTGAAAGCGGGGCAGAATTGCAGGAAACCGATTTCAGGAGGTAGACTGGAATTGCATTTAAAGCATAGGAAAAGAGGCAGAACGTCGACAATGATGCACTTGGCCAAAAAGTGCGTATGCGTTTTTTCCTGAATATATTCAGGAGAAAACGCATACGCCCTTTTTGGCCAACCAAGCAAGCTTGCAAAGGAAATCTGCACTACAATGAAGTCTCACTTCCCCCCGGTCAAAAGGGCCATCTGAAAAAAGTGTAAAATCCAGAAAGGCAGGACAGGCCATGGAGAACTGGGAGCATTGTTATGCTGATGGGTGGGATGTAAATTGCCAACAGCCACTCGGGAGAAGTGTATGGTGTTTCCTGAAACATCTAAAAAACAAAGCAAGATACCCTAGGGCACTTCCACTTATGGTCCTATAGGTTAGGGAAATTAAAATCAAAAAGACACAGCCACCCAAATGTTTGGGACGGCTCTGTTTACAAGAATCTCGTTTATGATACAAGTTCTATATCGCAGAAAGTGAAAAATGGATAAAGAAGTTGTGGTACTTAAGTACAATGCAATATCACTAAGCAATGAAATCTATGTCATCAGGCCCGTAGCAGCATAATGAGTGGATTCAGGTATGATGATTCTAACTGAAATAAGTCACACAGAAAAAGAAACATAAGATATCACTAATACACGGAATGTAAACTTGGCTACACAGGAACTGGATTACAAAACAGAAGAGGGTCTCAAATTTAGAAAACCAACTTATGCTTGCTTAAGGGGAAACGTGAGTTGGGGTGATGCATAAAACCAGAGATTGAAATGAGCACAGATAAACTTCCTCAAGCCAAATATGGAATAGACAAGAGCTACTCCTTGCTCAATGAAATGGACTCAACACCCCATATTAAACGCCTAAGAATGTACCTTACTAGTAAGTATCTTAAAACCTATGGATCGCTATGTCTCCAAATGAGAATCAAGCGTGTGTACAGGGGCATAAACGCAGCAGTGATAGGATTGGAGAGGTTCGGTGAGCAAATGAAGACCCTTTGAAGTCATATTGCATGGTACCCATTCCACGGGTCTCAACTCTCCAGGTTTAAGTGATTCTTCCTTCAGCTAAAACATGCATGTGGAACCCAGAGTATGATCAACCGTGTGATCGGGAGACATGTTCCAATATGTCTCAGTTCTCGACCCTGGTACTCGGGTGCAACATTCCAGATGCTTTACTAACTCTCTCCCAACTTGGAGAGTCAGTGCCTTTAACCTCCTGTTTGGCCCAGTTTGCAATTTCCGCGGAAGATGAACAGGAATAGGGAGAACCAATGAGAGACTAGCTGGAGGTGTCTGGACGGGCAAATTTAACTCTCATTTCCCACCAGGAAGAGGAATTAACCAAAGGCTCAGCGTGCCGTGCCGGAACCACATTAGGGCCTGAAGCAATCCTGCGGTGTTGCGGCCAGCTCACAAGAAAGCGAGTTGAAGAAAGGAGCTCAGGGGCACTGTAATTCACAAACCTGCAGAGTTATAAATGAGAGTTATCGTCCAAAAATATACTGAAGTAAGGCTGCCAAGAGGACTTGAAAGCGGGGCAGAATTGCAGGAAACCGATTTCAGGAGGTAGAATGGAATTGCATTTAAAGCATAGGAAAAGAGGCAGAACGTCGACAATAATGCACTTGGCCAAAAAGGGCGTATGCGTTTTTTCCTGAATATATTCAGGAAAAAACGCATATGCCCATTTTGGCCAACCAAGCAAGCTTGCAAAGGAAATCTGCACTATAATGAAGTCTCACTTCCCCCCGGTCAAAAGGGCCATCTGAAAAAAGTGTAAAATCCAGAAAGGCAGGACAGGCCATGGAGAACTGGGAGCCTTGTTATGCTGATGGGCGGGATGTAAATTGCCAACAGCCACTTTGGAGAAGTGTATGGTGTTTCCTGAAACATCTAAGAAACAAAGCAACAGAGCCTAGGGCACTTCCGCTTATGGCCCAAAAGCTTAGGGAAATTAAAATCAAAAAGACACAGCCACCCCTATGTTTGGGACAGCTCTGTTCAGAAGAAACTCGTTTAAGGGACTAGTTCAATATCGCAGAAAGTGAAAAATGGATAAAGAAGTTGTGGTACTTACGTACAATGCAATATCACTCAGCAATGAAATCTATGTCATCAGGCCCGTAACAGCATAATGAGTGGATTCAGGTATGATGATTCTAACTGAAGTAAGTCACACAATAAAAAAAAACATAAGATATCACTAATACACGGAATGTAAACTTGGCTACACAGGAACTGGATTACAAAACAGAACAGGGTCTCAAATTTAGAAAACCAACTTATGCTTGCTTAAGGGGAAAGTTGAGTTGGGGTGCTGCATAAAACCAGAGATTGAAATGAGCACAGATAAAGTTCCTTAAGCCAAATATGTAATAGACAAGAGCTACTCCTTGCTCAACGAAATGGACTCAACACCCCGTATTAAACGCCTAACAATGTAGCTGACTAGAAACTATCTTAAAAGCTATGGATTGCTATGTCTCCGAAAGAGAATCAAGCGTGTGTACAGGGGCATAAACGCAGCAGTGATAGGATTGGAGAGGTTCGGTGAGCAAATGAAGACCCTTTGAAGTCATATTGCATGATACCCATTCCACGGGTCTCAACTCTCCAGGTTTAAGGGATTCTTCCTTCAGCTAAATCATGCATGTGGAACCCAGAGTATGATCAACCGTGTGATGGGGAGACGTGTTCCAATATGTCTCAGTTCTCGTCCCCTGGTACTCGGGTGCAACATTCCAGACACTTTATTAACACTCTCCCGGCTTGGAGAGTCAGTGCCTTTAACCTCCTGTTTGGCCCAGTTTGCAATTTCTGTGGAAGATGAACAGGAATAGGGAGAATCAACGAGAGACTAGCTGGAGGTGTCTGGACGGGCAAATTGAACTCTCATTTCCCACCAGGAAGAGGAATTAACCATAGGCTCAGCGGGCCGTGCCAGAACAAGATTAGGGCCAGAAGCAATCCTGCGGTGTTTCGGCCAGCTCACAAGAAAGCGAGTTGAAGAAAGGAGCTCAGGGGCACTGTAATTCACAAACCTGCAGAGTTATAAATGACAGCTATCGTCCAAAAATATACTGAAGTAAGGCTGCCAAGAGGACTTGAAAGCGGGGCAGAATTGCAGGAAACCGATTTCAGGAGGTAGACTGGAATTGCATTTAAAGAATAGGAAAAGAGGCAGAACGTCCACAATGATGCACTTGGCCAAAAAGGGCGTATGCGTTTTTTCCTGAATATATTCAGGAAAAAACGCATACGCCCTTTTTGGCCAACCAAGCAAGCTTGCAAAGGAAATCTGCACTACAGTGAAGTCTCACTTGCCCCTGGTCAAAAGGGCCATCTGAAAAAAGTGTAAAATCCAGAAAGGCAGGACAGGCCATGGAGAACTGGGAGCCTTGTTATGCTGATGGGCGGGATGTAAATTGCCAACAGCCACTCGGGAGAAGTGTATGGTGTTTCCTGAAATATCTAAAAAACAAAGCAACAGAGCCTAGGGCACTTCCACTTATGGTCCTATAGCTTAGGGAAATTAAAATCAAAAAGACACAGCCACCCCAAAGTTTGGGACGGCTCTGTTTACAAGAAACTCGTTTACGGGACAAGTTCAATATCGCAGAAAGTGAAAAATGGATAAAGAAGTTGTGGTACTTACGTACAATGCAATATCACTCAGCAATTATATCTATCTCATCAGGCCCGTAGCAGCATAATGAGTGGATTCAGGTATGATGATTCTAACTGAAATAAGTCACACAGAAAAAGAAACATCATAAGATATCACTAATACACGGAATGTAAACTTGGCTACACAGGAACTGGATTACAAAAGAGAACAGGTTCTCAAATTTAGAAAACCAACTTATGCTTGCTTAAGGGGAAATGTGAGTTGGGGTGCTGCATAAAACCAGAGATTGAAATGAGCACAGATAAAGTTCCTTACGCCAAATATGGAATAGACAAGAGCTACTCCTTGCTCAAAGAAATGGACTCAACACCCCATATTAAACGCCTAAGAATGTACCTGACTAGTAAGTATCTTAAAACCTATGGATCGCTATGTCTCCGAAAGAGAATCAAGCGTGTGTACAGGGGCATAAACACAGCAGTGATAGGATTGCAGAGGTTCGGTGAGCAAATGAAGACCCTTTGAAGTCATATTGCATGGTACCCATTCCATGGGTCTCAACTCTCCAGGTTTAAGGGATTCTTCCTTCAGCTAAATCATGCATGTGGAACCCAGAGTATGATCAACCGTGTGATCGGGAGACGTGTTCCAATATGGCTCAGTTCTCGTCCCCTGGTACTCGGGTGCAACATTCCAGATTCTTTACTAACACTCTCCCGACTTGGAGAGTCAGTGCCTTTAACCTCCTGTTTGGCCCAGTTTGCAATTTCTGCGGAAGATGAACAGGAATAGGGAGAACCAATGAGAGACTAGCTGGAGGTGTCTGGACGGGCAAATTGAACTCTCATTTCCCACCAGGAAGAGGAATTAACCAAAGGCTCAGCGTGCCGTGCCGGAACCAGATTAGGGCCTGAAGCAATCCTGCGGTGTTGCGGCCAGCTCACAAGAAAGCGAGTTGAAGAAAGGAGCTCAGGGGCACTGTAATTCACAAACCTGCAGAGTTATAAATGACAGCTATCGTCCAAAAATATACTGAAGTAAGGCTGCCAAGAGGACTTGAAAGCGGGGCAGAATTGCAGGAAACCTATTTCAGGAGGTAGACTGGAATTGCATTTAAAGCATAGGAAAAGAGGCAGAACGTCGACAATGATGCACTTGGCCAAAAAGGGCGTATGCGTTTTTTCCTGAATATATTCAGGAAAAAACGCATACGCACTTTTTGGCCAACCAAGCAAGCTTGCAAAAGAAATCTGCACTACAATGAAGTCTCACTTCCCCACAGTCAAAAGGGCCATCTGAAAAAAGTGTAAAATCCAGAAAAGCAGGACAGGCCATGGAGAACTGGGAGCCTTGTTATGCTGATGGGCGGGATGTAAATTGCCAACAGCCGCTTGGGAGAAGTGTATGGTGTTTCCTGAAACATCTGAGAAACAAAGCAACAGAGCCTAGGGCACTTCCACTTATGGTCCTATAGCTTAGGGAAATTAAAATCAAAAAGACACAGCTACCCCAAAGTTTGGGACGGTTCTGTTTACAAGAACCTCATTTACGGGACAAGTTCAATATCGCAGAAAGTGAAAAATGGATAAAGAAGTTTTGGTACTTACGTACAATGCAGTATCACTCAGCAATGATATCTATGTCATCAGGCCCGTAGCAGCATAATGAGTGGATTCAGGTATGATGATTCTAACTGAAATAAGTCACACAGAAAAAGAAACATCATAAGATATCACTAATACACGGAATGTAAACTTGGCTACACAGGAACTGGATTACAAAAGAGAACAGGGTCTCAAATTTAGAAAAGCAACTTATGCTTGCTTAAGGGGAAAGGTGAGTTGGGGTGCTGCATAAAACCAGAGATTGAAATGAGCACAGATAAAGTTCCTTAAGCCAAATATGGAATAGACAAGAGCTACTCCTTGCTCAACGAAATGGACTCAACACCCCATATTAAATGCCTAAGAATGTACCTGACTAGTAAGTATCTTAAAACCTATGGATCGCTATGTCACCGAAAAAGAATCAAGCATGTGTACAGGGGCATAAACGCAGCAGTGATAGGATTGGAGAGGTTCGGTGAGAAAATGAAGACCCTTTGAAGTCATATTGCATGGTACCCATTCCACGGGTCTCAACTCTCCAGGTTTAAGGGATTCTTCCTTCAGCTAAATCATGCATGTGGAACCCAGAGTATGATCAACCGTGTGATCGGGAGACGTGTTCCAATATGTCTCAGTTCTCGTACCCTGGTACTCGGGTGCAACATTCCAGACGCTTTACTAACACTCTCCCGACTTGGAGAGTCAGTGCCTTTAACCTCCTGTTTGGCCCAGTTTGCAATTTCTGCGGAAGATGAACAGGAATAGGGAGAACCAATTGGAGACTAGCTGGAGGTGTATGGACGGGCAAATTTAACTCTCATTTCCCACCTGGAAGAGGAATTAACCAAAGGCTCAGCGGGCCGTGGCTCAACCAGATTAGGGCCTGAAGCAATCCTGCGGTGTTGCGGCCAGCTCACAAGAAAGCGAGTTGAAGAAAGGAGCTCAGGGGCACTGTAATTCACAAACCTGCAGAGTTATAAATGACAGCTATCGTCCAAAAATATACTGAAGTAAGGCTGCCAAGAGGACTTGAAAGTGGGGCAGAATTGCAGGAAACCGATTTCAGGAGGTAGACTGGAATTGCATTTAAAGCATAGGAAAAGAGGCAGAACGTCGACAATGATGCACTTGGCCAAAAAGGTCGTATGCGTTTTTTCCAGAATATATTCAGGAAAAAACGCATACGCACTTTTTGGCCAACCAAGCAAGCTTGCAAAGGAAATCTGCACTACAATGAAGTCTCACTTCCCCCCGGTCAAAAGGACCATCTGAAAAAAGGGTAAAATCCAGAAAAGCAGGACAGGCCATGGAGAACTGGGAGCCTTGTTATGCTGATGGGCGGGATGTAAATTGCCAACAGCCACTCGGGAGAAGTGTATGGTGTTTCCTGAAACATCTGAGAAACAAAGCAACAGAGCCTAGGGCACTTCCACTTATGGTCCTATAGCTTAGGGAAATTAAAATCAAAAAGACACAGCCACCCCTAAGTTTGGGACGGCTCTGTTTACAAAAACCTCATTTACGGGACAAGTTCAATATCGCAGAAAGTGAAAAATGGATAAAGAAGTTGTGGTACTTACGTACAATGCAATATCACTCAGCAATTATATCTATCTCATCAGGCCCGTAGCAGCATAATGAGTGGATACAGGTATGATGATTCTAACTGAAATAAGTCACACAGAAAAAGAAACATCATAAGATATCACTAATACACGGAATGTAAACTTGGCTACACAGGAACTGGATTACAAAAGAGAACAGGGTCTCAAATTTAGAAAACCAACTTATGCTTGCTTAAGGGGAAAGGTGAGTTGGGGTGCTGCATAAAACCAGAGATTGAAATGAGCACAGATAAAGTTCCTTAAGCCAAATATGTAATAGACAATACCTACTCCTTGCTCAAAGAAATGGACTCAACACCCCATATTAAACGCCTAAGAATGTAGCTGACTAGTAAGTATCTTAAAACCTATGGATTGCTATGTCTCCAAAAGAGAATCAAGCGTGTGTACAGGGGCATAAACGCAGCAGTGATAGGATTGGAGAGGTTTGGTGAGCAAATGAAGACCGTTTGAAATCATATTGCATGGTACCCATTCCACGGGTTTCAACTCTCCTGGTTTAATGGATTCTTCCTTCAGCTAAAGCATGCATGTGGAACACAGAGTATGATCAACCGTGTGATCGCAAGACGTGTTCCAATATGTCTCAGTTCTCATCCCCTGGTACTCGGGTGCAACATTCCAGACGCTTTACTAACACTCTCCCGACTTGGAGAGTCAGTGCCTTTAACCTCCTGTTTGGCCCAGTTTGCAATTTCTGCGGAAGATGAACAGGAATAGGGAGAACCAATGAGAGACTAGCTGGAGGTGTCTGGAGGGGCAAATTTAACTCTCATTTCCCACCAGGAAGAGGAATTAACCAAAGGATCAGCATGCCGTGCCGGAACCAGATTAGGGCCTGAAGCAATCCTGCGGTGTTGCGGCCAGCTCACAAGAAAGCGAGTTGAAGAAAGGAGCTCAGGGGCACTGTAATTCACAAACCTGCAGAGTTATAAATGACAGCTATCGTCCAAAAATATACTGAAGTAAGGCTGCCAAGAGGACTTGAAAGCGGGGCAGAATTGCAGGAAACCGATTTCAGGAGGTAGACTGGAAATGCATTTAAAGCATAGGAAAAGAGGCAGAACATCGACAATGATGCACTTGGCCAAAAAGGGCGTATGCGTTTTTTCCTGAATATATTCAGGAAAAAACGCATACGCCCTTTTTGGCCAACCAAGCAAGCTTGCAAAGGAAATCTGCACTACAGTGAAGTCTCACTTCCCCCCGGTCAAAAGGGCCATCTGAAAAAAGTGTAAAATCCAGAAAGGCAGGACAGGCCATGGAGAACTGGGAGACTTGTTATGCTGATGGGCAGGATGTATATTGCCAACAGCCACTCGGGAGAAGTGTATGGTGTTTCCTGAAACATCTAAAGAACAAAGCAACAGAACCTAGGGCACTTCCACTTATGGTCCTATAGCTTAGGGAAATTAAAATCAAAAAGACACAGCCACCCCAAAGTTTGGGACGGCTCTGTTTACAAGAAACTCGTTTATGGGACAAGTTCAATATCGCAGAAAGTGAAAAATGGATAAAGAAGTTGTGGTACTTACGTACAATGCAATATCACTCAGCAATGAAATCTATGTCATCAGGCCCATAGCAGCATAATGAGTGGATTCAGGTATGATGATTCTAACTGAAATAAGTCACACAGAAAAAGAAACATCATAAGATATCACTAATACACGGAATGTAAACTTGGCTACAGAGGAACTGGATTACAAAAGAGAACAGGGTCTCAAATTTAGAAAACCAACTTATGCTTGCTTAAGGGGAAAGGTGAGTTGGGGTGCTGGATAAAACCAGAGATTGAAATGAGCACAGATAAAGTTCCTTAAGCCAAATATGGAGTAGACAAGAGCTACTCCTTGCTCAACGAAATGGACTCAACACCCCATATTAAACGCCTAAGAATGTAGCTGAGTAGAAAGTATCTTAAAACGTATGGATTGCTATGTCTCCAAAAGAGAATCAAGCGTGTGTACAGGGGCATAAACGCAGCAGTGATAGGATTGGAGAGGTTCGGTGAGCAAATGAAGACCCTTTGAAGTCATATTGCATGGTACCCATTCCACGGGTCTCAACTCTCCACGTTTAAGGGATTCTTCCTTCAGCTAAAGCATGCATGTGGAACCCAGAGCATGATCAACCATGTGATCGGGAGACGTGTTCCAATATGTCTCAGTTCTCATCCCCTGGTACTCGGGTGCAACATTCCAGACACTTTACTAACACTCTCCCGACTTGGAGAGTCAGTGCCTTTAACCTCCTGTTTGGCCCAGTTTGCAATTTCTGCGGAAGATGAACAGGAATAGGGAGAACCAATGAGAGACTAGCTGGAGGTGTCTGGACGGGCAAATTGAACTCTCATTTCCCACCAGGAAGAGGAATTAACCATAGGCTCAGCGGGCCGTGCCAGAACAAGATTAGGGCCAGAAGCAATCCTGCGGTGTTGCGGCCAGCTCACAAGAAAGCGAGTTGAAGAAAGGAGCTCAGTGGCACTGTAATTCACAAACCTGCAGAGTTATAAATGACAGCTATCGTCCAAAAATATACTGAAGTAAGGCTGCCAAGAGGACTTGAAAATGGGGCAGAATTGCAGGAAACCGATTTCAGGAGGTAGACTGGAATTGCATTTAAAGCATAGGAAAAGAGGCAGAACGTCCACAATGATGCACTTGGCCAAAAAGGGCGTATGCGTTTTTTCCTGAATATATTCAGGAAAAAACGCATACGCCCTTTTTGGCCAACCAAGCAAGCTTGCAAAGGAAATCTGCACTACAGTGAAGTCTCACTTCCCCCTGGTCAAAAGGGCCATCTGAAAAAAGTGTAAAATTCAGAAAGGCAGGACAGGCCATGGAGAACTGGGAGCCTTGTTATGCTGATGGGCGGGATATAAATTGCCAACAGCCACTCGGGAGAAGTGTATGGTGTTTCCTGAAATATCTAAAAAACAAAGCAAAAGAGCCTAGGGCACTTCCACTTATGGTCCTATAGCTTAGGGAAATTAAAATCAAAAAGACACAGCCACCGCAAAGTTTGGGACGGCTCTGTTTACAAGAAACTCGTTTACAGTACAAGTTCAATAGCGCAGAAAGCGAAAAATGGATAAAGAAGTTGTGGTACTTACGTACAATGCAATATCACTCAGCAAATAAATCTATCTCATCAGGCCCGTAGCAGCATAATGAGTGGATTCAGGTATGATGATTCTAACTGAAATAAGTCACACAGAAAAAGAAACATCATAAGATATCACTAATACACGGAATGTAAACTTGGCTACACAGGAACTGGATTACAAAAGAGAACAGGGTCTCAAATTTAGAAAACCAACTTATGCTTGCTTAAGGGGAAAGGTGAGTTGGGGTGCTGCATAAAACCAGAGATTGAAATGAGCACAGATAAAGTTCCTTACGCCAAATATGGAATAGACAAGAGCTACTCCTTGCTCAACGAAATGGACTCAACACCCCATATAAAACGCCTAAGAATGTACCTGACTAGTAAGTATCTTAAAACCTATGGATCGCTATGTCTCCGAAAGAGAATCAAGCGTGTGTACAGGGGCATAAACACAGCAGTGATAGGATTGGAGAGGTTCGGTGAGCAAATGAAGACCCTTTGAAGTCATATTGCATGGTACCCATTCCACGGGTCTCAACTCTCCAGGTTTAAGGGATTCTTCCTTCAGCTAAATCATGCATGTGGAACCCAGAGTATGATCAACCATGTGATCGGGAGACGTGTTCCAATATGGCTCAGTTCTCGTCCCCTGGTACTCGGGTGCAACATTCCAGACGCTTTACTAACACTCTCCCGACTTGGAGAGTCAGTGCCTTTAACCTCCTGTTTGGCCCAGTTTGCAATTTCTGCGGAAGATGAACAGGAATAGGGAGAACCAATGAGAGACTAGCTGGAGGTGTCTGGACGGGCAAATTGAACTCTCATTTCCCACCAGGAAGAGGAATTAACCAAAGGCTCAGCGTGCCGTGCCGGAACCAGATTAGGGCCTGAAGCAATCCTGCGGTGTTGCGGCCAGCTCACAAGAAAGCGAGTTGAAGAAAGGAGCTCAGGGGCACTTTTATTCACAAACCTGCAGAGTTATAAATGACAGCTATCGTCCAAAAATATACTGAAGTAAGCCTGCCAAGAGGACTTGAAAGCGGGGCAGAATTGCAGGAAACCGATTTCAGGAGGTGGACTGGAATTGCATTTAAAGCATAGGAAAAGAGGCAGAACGTCCACAATGATGCACTTGGCCAAAAAGGGCGTATGCGTTTTTTCCTAAATATATTCAGGAAAAAACGCATACGCCCTTTTTGGCCAACCAAGCAAGCTTGCAAAGGAAATCTGCACTACAATGTAGTCTCACTTCCCCCCAGTCAAGAGGGCCATCTGAAAAAAGTGTAAAATCCAGAAAGGCAGGACAGGCCATGGAGAACTGGGAGCCTTGTTATGCTGATGGGCGGGATGTAAATTGCCAACAGCCACTCGGGAGAAGTGTATGGTGTTTCCTGAAATATCTAAAAAACAAAGCAACAGAGCCTAGGGTACTTCCACTTATGGTCCTATAGCTTAGGGAAATTAAAATCAAAAAGACACAGCCACCCCAAAGTTTGGGACGGCTCTGTTTACAAGAACCTCGTTTATGGTACAAGTTCAATATCGCAGAAAGCGAAAAATGGATAAAGAATTTGTGCTACTTACGTACAATGCAATATCACTCAGCAATGAAATCTATGTCATCAGGCCTGTAGCAGCATAGTGAGTGGATTCAGGTATGACGATTCTAACTGAAATAAGTCACACAGAAAAAGAAACATCATAAGATATCACTAATACACGGAATGTAAACTTGGCTACACAGAAACTGAATTACAAAAAAGAACAGTGTCTCAAATTTAGAAAACCAACTTATGCTTGCTTAAGGCGAAAGGTGAGTTGGGGTGCTGCATAAAACCAGAGATTGAAATGAGCACAGATAAAGTTCCTTAAGACAAATATGTAATAGACAAGAGCTACTCCTTGCTCAACGAAATGGACTCAAAACCCCATATTAAACGCCTAAGAATGTACCAGACTAGTCAGTATCTTAAAACCTATGGATTGCTATGTCTCTGAAAGAGAATCAAGCGTGAGTACAGGGGTATAAACGCAGTAGTGAGAGGATTGGAGAGGTTCGGTGTGCAAATGAAGACCCTTTGAAGTCATATTGCATGGTACCCATTCCACGGGTCTCAACTCTCCAGGTTTAAGGGATTCTTCCTTCAGCTGAAACATGCATGTGGAACCCAGAGTATGATCAACCGTGTGATCGGGAGATGTGTTCAAATATGTCTCAGTTTTTGACCCCTGGTACTCGGGTGCAACTTTTCAGACGCTTTACTAACACTCTCCCGACTTGGAGAGTCAGTGCCTTTAACCTCCTGTTTGGCCCAGTTTGCAATTTCTGCGGAAGATGAACAGGAATAGGGAGAACCAATGAGAGACTAGCTGGAGGTGTCTGGACGGGCAAATTTAACTCTCATTTCCCACCAGGAAGAGGAATTAACCAAAGGCTCAGCGTGCCGTGCCGGAACCAGATTAGGGCCTGAAGCAATCCTGCGGTGTTGCGGCCAGCTCACAAGAAAGCGAGTTGAAGAAAGGAGCTCAGGGGCACTGTAATTCACACACATGCAGAGTTATAAATGACAGCTATCGTCCAAAAATATACTGAAGTAAGGCTGCCAAGAGGACTTGAAAGCGGGGCAGAATTGCAGGATACCGATTTCAGGAGGTACACTGGAATTGCATTTAAAGCATAGGAAAAGAGGCAGAACGTCGACAATGATGCACTTGGCCAAAAAGGGCATATGCGTTTTTTCCTGAATATATTCAGGAAAAAACGCATATGCCCTTTTTGGCCAACCAAGCAAGCTTGCAAAGGAAATCTGCACTACAATGAAGTCTCACTTCCCCCTGGTCAAAAGTGCCATCTGAAAAAAGTGTAAAATCCAGAAAGGCAGGACAGGCCATGGAGAACTGGGAGCCTTGTTATGCTGATGGGTGGGATGTAAATTGCCAACAGCCACTAGGGAGAAGTGTATGGTGTTTCCTGAAACATCTAAAAAACAAAGCAACAAAACTTAGGGCACTTCCTCATATGGTCCTATAGCTTAGGGAAATTAAAATCAAAAAGACACAGCCACCCCAAAGTTTGGGACGGCTCTGTTTACAAGAACCTCGTTTACGGTACAAGTTCAATTTCGCAGAAAGTGAAAAGTGGATAAAGAATTTGTGGTACTTACGTACAATGCAATATCACTCAGCAATGAAATCTATGTCATTAGGCCCGTAGCAGCATAATGAGTGGATTCAGGTACGATGATTCTAACTGAAATAAGTCACACAGAAAAAGAAACATCATAAGATATCACTAATACACGGAATGTAAACTTGGCTACACAGGAACTGGATTACAAAACAGAACAGGGTCTCAAATTTAGAAAACCAACTTATGCTTGCTTAAGGGGAAAGGTGAGTTGGGGTGCTGCATAAAACCAGAGATTGAAATGAGCACAGATAAAGTTCCTTAAGCCAAATATGTAATAGACAAGAGCTACTCCTTGCTCAACGAAATGGACTCAACACCCCATATTAAACGCCTAAGAATGTACCTGACTAGTAAGTATCTTAAAACCTATGGATTGCTATGTCTCTGAAAGAGAATCAAGCATGTGTACAGGGGCATCAACGCAGCAGTGAGAGGATTGGAGAGGTTCGGTGAGCAAATGAAGACCCTTTGAAGTCATATTACATGGTACCCGTTCCACGGGTCTCAACTCTCCAGGTTTAAGGGATTCTTCCTTCAGCTAAAGCATGCATGTGGAACCCAGAGTATGATCAACCGTGTGATCGGGAGACGTGTTCCAATATGTCTCAGTTCTCATCCTCTGGTACTCGGGTGCAACATTCCAGAAGCTTTACTAACACTCTCCCGACTTGGAGAGTCAGTGCCTTTAACCTCCTGTTTGGCCCAGTTTGCAATTTCTGCGGAAGATGAACAGGAATAGGGAGAACCAATGAGAGACTAGCTTGAGGTGTCTGGACGGGCAAATTTAACTCTCATTTCCCACCAGGAAGAGGAATTAACCAAAGGCTCAGCCTGCCGTGACGGTCCCAGATTAGGGCCTGAAGCAGTCCTGCGGTGTTGCGGCCAGCAAACAAGAAAGCGAGTTGAAGAAAGGAGCTCAGGGACACTGTAATTCACAAACCTGCAGAGTTATAAATGACAGCTATCGTCCAAAAATATACTGAAGTAAGGCTGCCAAGAGGACTTGAAAGCGGGGCAGAATTGCAGGAAACCGATTTCAGGAGGTAGACTGGAATTGCATTTAAAGCATAGGAAAAGAGGCAGAATGTCGACAATGATGCACTTGGCCAAAACGGGCGTATACGTTTTTTCCTGAATATATTCAGGAAAAAACGCATACGCCCGTTTTGGCCAACCAAGCAAGCTTGCAAATGAAATCTGCACTACAATGAAGTCTCACTTCCCCCCGGTCAAAAGGGCCATCTGAAAAAAGTGTAAAATCCAGAAAGGCAGGACAGGCCATGGAGAACTGGGAGCCTTGTTATGCTGATGGGCGGGATGTAAATTGCCAACAGCCACTCGGGAGAAGTGTATGGTGTTTCCTGAAACATCTAAAAAACAAAGCAACAGAGCCTAGGGCACTTCCACTTATGGTCCTATAGCTTAGGGAAATTAAAATAAAAAAGACACAGCCACCCCAAAGTTTGGGACGGCTCTGTTTACAAGAAACTCGTTTACAGGACAACTTCAATATCGCAGAAAGTGAAAAATGGATAAAGAATTTCTGGTACTTACGTACAATGCAATATCACTCATCAATGAAATCTATGTCATCAGGCCCGTAGCAACATAATGAGTGGATTCAGGTATGATGATTCTAACTGAAATAAGTCACAAGAAAAAGAAACAACATAAGATATCACTAATACACAGAATGTAAACTTGGCTACACAGGAACTGGATTACAAAACAGAACAGGGTCTCAAATGTAGAAAAGCAACTTATGCTTGCTTAAGGGGAAAGGTGAGTTGGGGTGCTGCATAAAACCAGAGATTGAAATGAGCACAGATAAAGTTCCTTAAGCCAAATATGGAATAGACAAGAGCTACTCCTTGCTCAACGAAATGGACTCAACACCCCATATTAAACGCCTAAGAATGTACCTGACTAGTAAGTATCTTAAAACCTATGGATCGCTATGTCTCTGAAAGAGAATCAAGCATGTGTACAGGGGCATAAACGCAGCAGTGATAGGATTGGAGAGGTTCGGTGAGCAAATGAAGACCCTTTGAAGTCATATTGCATGGTACCCATTCCACGGGTCTCAACTCTCCAGGTTTAAGGGATTCTTCCTTCAGCTAAATCATGCATGTGGAACCCAGAGTATGATCAACCATGTGATCGGGAGACGTGTTCAAATATGTCTCAGTTTTCGACCCCTGGTACTCGGGTGCAACTTTTCAGACGCTTTACTAACACTCTCCCGACTTGGAGAGTCAGTGCCTTTAACCTCCTGTTTGGCCCAGTTTGCAATTTCTGCGGAAGATGAACAGGAATAGGGAGAACCAAAGAGAGACTAGCTGGAGGTGTCTGGACGGGCAAATTGAACTCTCATTTCCCACCAGAAAGAGGAATTAAGCAAAGGCTCAATGTGCCGTGCCGGAACCAGATTAGGGCCTGAAGCAATCCTGCGGTGTTGCGGCCAGCTCACAAGAAAGCGAGTTGAAGAAAGGAGCTCAGGGGCACTGTAATTCACAAACCTGCAGAGTTATAAATGACAGCTATCGTCCAAAAATATACTGAAGTAAGGCTGCCAAGAGGACTTGAAAGCGGGGCAGAATTGCAGGAAACCGATTTCAGGAGGTAGACTGGAATTGCATTTAAAGCATAGGAAAAGAGGCAGAAGGTCGACAATGATGCACTTGGCCAAAAAGGGCGTATGCGTTTTTTCCTGAATATATTCAGGAAAAAACGCATACGCCCTTTTTGGCCAACCAAGCAAGCTTGCAAAGGAAATCTGCACTACAATGAAGTCTCACTTTCCCCAGGTCAAAAGGGCCATCTGAAAAAAGTGTAAAATCCAGAAAGGCAGGACAGGCCATGGAGAACTGGGAGCCTTGTTATGCTGATGGGCGGGATGTAAATTGCCAACAGCCACTGGGGAGAAGTGTATGGTGTTTCCTGAAATATCTAAAAAACAAAGCAACAGAGCCTAGGGCACTTCCACTTATAGTCCTATAGCTTAGGGAAATTAAAATAAAAAAGACACAGACACCCCAAAGTATGGGACGGCTCTGTTTATAAGAACCTCGTTTACGGTACAAGTTCAATATCGCAGAAAGTGAAAAATGGATAAAGAAGTTGCGGAACTTACGTACAATGCAATATCACTCAGCAATGAAATCTATGTCATCAGGCCCGTAGCAGCATAGAGTGGATTCAGGTATGATGATTCTAACTGAAATAAGTCACACAGAAAAAGAAACATCATAAGATATCACTAATACACGGAATGTAAACTTGGCTACACAGGAACTGGATTACAAAACAGAACAGGGTCTCAAATGTAGAAAAGCAACTTATGCTTGCTTAAGGGGAAAGGTGAGTTGGGGTGCTGCATAAAACCAGAGATTGAAATGAGCACAGATAAAGTTCCTTAAGCCAAACATGTAATAGACAAGAGCTACTCCTTGCTCAACGAAACGGACTCAAAACACCATATTAAATGCCTAATAATGTACCTGACTAGTAAGTATCTTAAAACCTATGGATTGCTATGTCTCTGAAAGAGAATCAAGCGTGAGTACAGGGACATAAACGCAGCAGTGATAGGATTGGAGAGGTTCGGTGAGCAAATGAAGACCCTTTGAAGTCATATTGCATGGTACCCATTCCACGGGTCTCAACTCTCCAGGTTTAAGGGATTCTTCCTTCAGCTAAAACATGCATGTGGAACCCAGAGTATGATCAACCATGTGATCGGGAGACGTGTTCAAATATGTCTCAGTTCTCATCGCCTTGTACTTGGGTGCAACATTCCAGATGCTTTACTAACACTCTCCCGACTTGGAGAGTCAGTGCCTTTAACCTCCTGTTTGGCCCAGTTTGCAAATTCCACGGAAGATGAACAGGAATAGGGAGAACCAATGTGAGACTAGCTGGAGGTGTCTGGACGGGCAAATTTAACTCTCATTTCCCACCAGGAAGAGCAATTAAGCAAAGGCTCAGCGTGCCATGCCGGAACCAGATGAGGGCCTGAAGCAATCCTGCGGTGTTGCGGCCAGCTCACAAGAAAGTGAGTTGAAGAAAGGAGCTCAGGGGCACTGTTATCACAAACCTGCAGAGTTATGAATGACAGCTATCATTCAAAAATATACTGAAGTAAGGCTGCCAAGAGGACTTGAAAGCGGGACACAATTACAGGAATCCGATTTCAGGAGGTAGACTGGAATTGCATTTAAGCATAGGAAAAGAGGGAGAACGTCGACAATGATGCACTTGGCCAAAAACTGCGTATGCGTTTTTTCCTGCATATATTCAGGAAAAAAAACATACGCCCTTTTTGGCCAACCAAGCAAGCTTGCAAAGGAAATCTGCACTACAATGAAGTCTCACTTCCCCCAGGTCAAAAGGGCCATCTGAAAAAAGTGTAAAATCCAGAAAGGCTGGACTGGCCATGGAGAACTGGGAGCCTTGTTATGCTGATGGGCGGGATGTAAATTGCCAACAGCCACTCGGGAGAAGTGTATGGTGTTTCCTGAAACATCTAAAAAACAAAGCAACAGAGCCTAGGGCACTTCCACTTATGGCCCTATAGCTTAGGGAAATTAAAATCAAAAAGACACAGCCACCCCAAAGTTTGGGACGGCTCTGTTTACAAGAACCTTGTTTATGGTACATGTTCAATATCGCAGAAAGTGAAAAATGGATAAAGAAGTTGTGGTACTCACGTACAATGCAATATCACTCAGCAATGAAATCTATGTCATCAGGCCCGTAGCAGCATAATGAGTGGATTCAGGTATGATGATTCTAACTGAAATAAGTCACACAGGAAAAGAAACATCATAAGATATCACTAATACCCGGAATGTAAACTTGGCTACACAGGAACTGGATTACAAAACAGAACAGGGTCTGAAATTTAGAAAACCAACTTATGCTTGCTTAAGGGGAAAGGTGAGTTGGGGTGCTGCATAAAACCAGAGATTGAAATGAGCACAGATAAAGTTCCTTAAGCCAAATATGGAATAGACAAGAGCTACTCCTTGCTCAACGAAATGGACTCAACACCCCATATTAAACGCCTAAGATGTAGCTGACTAGTAAGTATCTTAAAACCTATGGATTGCTATGCCTCCTAAAGAGAATCAAGCATGTGTACAGGGGCATAAACGCAGCAGTGATAGGATTGGAGAGGTTCGGTGAGCAATGAAGACCCTTTGAAGTCATATTGCATGGTACCCATTCCACGGGTCTCAACTCTCCAGGTTTAAGGGATTCTTCCTTCAGCTAAAGCATGCATGTGGAACCCAGAGTATGATCAATCATGTGATCGGGAGACGTGTTCCAATATGTCTCAGTTCTCGTCCCCTGGTACTCGGGTGCAACATTGCAGATGCTTTACTAACACTCTCCCGACTTGGAGAGATAGTGCCTTTAACCTCCTGTTTGGCCCAGTTTGCAATTTCTGCGGAAGATGAACAGGAATAGGGAGAACCAATGAGAGACTAGCTGGAGGTGTCTGGATGGGCAAATTTAACTCTCATTTCCCACCAAGAAGTGGAATTAACCAAAGGCTCAGCGTGCCGTGCCGGAACCAGATTAGGGCCTGAAGCAATCCTGCGGTGTTGCGGCCAGCTCACAAGAAAGCGAGTTGAAGAAAGGAGCTCAGAAGCACTGTAATTCACAAACCTGCAGAGTTATAAATGACAGCTATCGTCCAAAAATATACTGAAGTAAGGCTGCCAAGAGGACTTGAAAGCGGGGCAGAATTGCAGGAAACCGATTTCAGGAGGTAGACTGGAATTGCATTTAAAGCATAGGAAAAGAGGCAGAACGTCGACAATGATCCACTTGGCCAACAAGGGCGAATGCGTTTTTTCCTGAATATATTCAGGAAAAAACGCATACGCCCTTGTTGGCCAACCAAGCAAGCTTGCAAAGGATATCTGCACTACATTGAAGTCTCACTTCCCTCCCGGTCAAAAGGACCATCTGAAAAAAGTGTAAAATCCAGAAAGGCAGGACAGGCCATGGAGAACTGGTAGCCTTGTTATGCTGATGGGCAGGATGTAAATTGCCAACAGTCACTGGGGAGAAGTGTATGGTGTTTCCTGAAACATCTAAAAAACAAAGCAACAGAGCCTAGGGCACTTCCACTTATTGTCATATAGCTTAGGGAAATTAAAATCAAAAAGACACAGCCACCCCAAAGTTTGGGACGGCTCTGTTTACAAGAACCTCGTTTACGGTACAAGTTCAATATCGCAGAAAGCGAAAAATGGATAAAGAAGTTGTGGTACTTACGTACAATGCAATATCACTCAGCAATGAAATCTATGTCATCATGCCCGTAGCAGCATAATGAGTGGATTCAGGTATGATGATTCTAACTGAAATAAGTCACACAGAAAAAGAAACGTCATAAGATATCACTAATACACAGAATGTAAACTTGGCTACACAGGCACTGAATTACAAAACAGAACAGGGTCTGAAATTTAGAAAACCAACTTATGCTTGCTTAAGGGGAAAGGTGAGTTGGGGTGCTGCATAAAACCAGAGATTGAAATGAGCACACATAAAGTTCCTTAAGCCAAATATGTAATATACAAGAGCTACACCTTGCTCAACGAAATGGACTCAACACCCCATATTAAACACCTAAGAATGTACCTGACTAGTAAGTATCTTAAAACCTATGGATTGCTATGTCTCCGAAAGAGAACCAAGCGTGTGTACAGGGGCATAAACGCAGCAGTGATAGGATTGGAGAGGTTCGGTGAGCAAATGAAGACCCTTTGAAGTCACATTGCATGGTACCCATTCCACGGGTCTCAACTCTCCAGGTTTAAGGGATTCTTCCTTCAGCTAAAACATGCATGTGGCACCCAGAGTATGATCAACCGTGTGATCGGGAGACGTGTTCAAATATGTCTCAGTTTTCATCCCCTGGTACTCGGGTGCAACATTCCAGACGCTTTACTAACACTCTCCCGACTTGGAGAGTCAGTGCCTTTAACCTCCTGTTTGCCCCAGTTTGCAATTTCTGCGGAAGATGAACAGGAATAGGGAGGACCAATGAGAGACTAGCTGGAGGTGTCTGGACGGGCAAATTTAACTCTCATTTCCCACCAGGAAGAGGAATTAACCAAAGGCTCAGCGTGCCGTGCCGGAACCAGATTAGGGCCTGAAGCAATCCTGCGGTGTTGCGGCCAGCTCACAAGAAAGCGAGTTGAAGAAAGGAGCTCAGGGGCACTGTAATTCACAAACCTGCAGAGTTATAAATGACAGCTATCGTCCAAAAATATACTGAAGTAAGGCTGCCAAGAGGACTTGAAAGCGGGGCAGAATTGCAGGAAACCGATTTCAGGAGGTAGACTGGAATTGCATTTAAAGCATAGGAAAAGACGCAGAACGTCCACAATGATGCACTTGGCCAAAAAGGGCGTATGCGTTGTTTCCTGAATATATTCAGGAAAGAACGCATACGCACTTTTTGGCCAACCAAGCAAGCTTGCAAAGGAAATCTGCAGTACAATGAAGTCTCACTTCCCCCCGGTCAAAAGGGCCTTCTGAAAAAAGTGTAAAATCCAGAAAGGCAGGACAGGCCATGGAGAACTGGGAGCCTTGTTATGCTGATGGGCGGGATGAAAATTGCCAACATCCACTCAGGAGAAGTGTATGGTGTTTCCTGAAACATCTAAAAAACAAAGCAACAGAGCCTAGGGCACTTCCACTTATAGTCCTATAGCTTAGGGAAATTAAAATCAAAAAGACACAGCCACTCTAAACTTTGGGTCGGCTCAGTTTACAAAAACCTCGTTTACGGTACAAGTTAAATATCACAGAAAGCGAAAAATGGATAAAGAAGTTGTGGTACTTACGTACAATGCAATATCACTCAGCAATGAAATCTATGTCATCAGGCCCGTAGCAGCATAATGAGTGGATTCAGGTATGATGATTCTAACTGAAATAAGTCACACAGAAAAAGAAACATCATAAGATATCACTAATACACAGAATGTAAACTTGGCTACAGAGGAACTGGATTACAAAACAGAACAGGGTCTCAAATTTAGAAAACCAACTTATGCTTGCTTAAGGAGAAAGGTGAGTTGGGGTGCTGCATAAAACCAGAGATTGAAATGAGCACAGATAAACTTCCTTAAGCCAAATATGTAATAGACAAGAGCTACTCCTTGCTCAACGAAATGGACTCAACACCCCATATTAAACACCTAATAACGTACCTGACTTGTATCTTAAAAGCTATGGATTGCTATGTCTCCAAAAGAGAATCAAGCGTGTGTACAGGGGCATAAACGCAGCAGTGATAGGATTGGAGAGGTTCGGTGAGCAAATGAAGACCCTTTGAAGTCATATTGCATGGTACCCATTCCACGGGTCTCAACTCTCCAGGTTTAAGGGATTCTTCCTTCAGCTAACACATGCATGTGGAACCCAGGCTATGATCAACCGTTTGATCGGGAGACGTGTTCAAATATGTCTCAGTTCTCGTCCCCTGGTACTCGGGTGCAACTTTCCAGACGCTTTAGTAACACTCTCCCGAATTGGAGAGTCAGTGCCTTTAAACTCCTGTTTGGCCCAGTTTGCAATTTCTGCGGAAGATGAACAGGAATAGGGAGAACCAATGAGAGACTAGCTGGAGGTGTCTGGATGGGCAAATTTAACTCTCATTTCCCAACTGGAAGAGGAATTAACCAAAGACTCAGCGTGCCCTGATGGAACCAGATTAGGGTCTGAAGCAATCCTGCGGTGTTGCGGCCAGCTCACAAGAAAGCGAGTTGAAGAAAGGAGCTCAGGGGCACTGTAATTCACAAATCTGTAGAGTTATAAATGACAGCTATGGTCCAAACATATACTGAAGTAAGGCTGCCAAGAGGACTTGAAATCGGCGCAGAATTGCAGGAAACTGATTTCAGGAGGTAGACAGGAATTGCATTTAAAGCATAGGAAAAGAGGCAGAATGTCGACAATGATGCACTTGGCCAAAAAGTGCATATGCGTTTTTTCCTGAATATATTCAGGAAAACAGGCATATGTCCTTTTTGGTCAACCAAGCAAGCTTGCAAAGGAAATCTGCACTACAATGAAGTCTCACTTCCCCCCAGTAAAAAGGGTCATCTGAAAAAAGTGTAAAATCCAGAAAGGCAGGACAGGCCATGGAGAACTGGGAGCCTTGTTATGCTGATGGGCGGGATGTAAATTGCCAACAGCCACTCGGGAGAAGTGTATGGTGCTTCCTGAAGCATCTAAAAAACACATGAACAGAGCCTAGGGCATTTCCACTTATGGTCCTATAGCTTAGGGAAATTAAAATAAAAAAGACACAGCCACCCCAAAGTTTGGGATGGCTCTGTTGACAAGAACCTCGTTTACGGTACAAGTTCAATATCACAGAAAGCGAAAAACGGATAAAGAAGTTGTGGTACTTACGTACAATGCAATATCACTCAGGAATGAAATCTATGTCATCAGGCCCATAGCAGCATAATGAGTGGATTCAGGTATGATGATTCTAACTGATATAAGTCACACAGAAAAAGAAAAATCATAAGATATCACTAATAAACGGAATGTAAACTTGGCTACACAGGAACTAGATTACAAAAGAGAACAGGGTCTCAAATTTAGAAAACCAACTTATGCTTGCTTAAGGGGAAAGGTGAGCTGGGGTGCTGCATAAAACCAGAGATTGAAATGAGCACAGATAAAGTTCCTTAAACCAAATATGTAATAGACAAGAGCTACTCCTTGCTCAACGAAATGGACTCAACACCCCATATTAAACGCCTGAGAATGTACCTGACTAGTAAGTATCTTAAAACCTATGGATTGCTATGTCTCCGAAAGAGAATCATGTGTGTGTACAGGGGCATAAACGCAGCAGTGATAGGATTGGAGAGGTTCGGTGAGCAAATGAAGACCCTTTGAAATCATATTGCATGGTACCCATTCCACGGGTCTCAACTCTCCAGGATTAAGGGATTCTTCCTTCAGCTAAAACATGCATGTGGAACCCAGAGTATGATCAACCGTGTGATCGGGAGACGGGTTCAAATATGTCTCAGTTTTCGTCCCCTCGTACTCGGGTGCAACATTTCAGACGCTTAACTAACACTCTCCCGAGTTGGAGAGTCAGTGCCTTTAACCTACTCTTTGGCCCAGTTTGCAATTTCTGTGGAAGATGAACAGGAATAGGGAGAACAAAGCAGAGACTAGCTGGAGGTGTCTGGATGGGCAAATTTAACTCTCATTTCCAACCAGGAAGAGGAATTAACCAAAGGCTCAGCGTGCCGTGCCGGAACCAGATTAGGGCCTGAAGGAATCCTGCGGTGTTGCGGCCCGCTCACAAGAAAGCGAGTTGAAGAAAGGAGCTCAGGGACACTGTAATTCACAAACCTGCAGAGTTATAAATGACAGCTATCGTCCAAAAATATACTGAAGTAAGGCTGCCAAGAGGACTTGAAAGCGGGGAAGAATTGCAGGAAACCGATTTCACGAGGTAGACTGGAATTGCATTTAAAGCATAGGAAAAGAGGCAGAACGTCGACAATGATGCACTTGGCCAAAAAGGGCGTATGCGTTTTTTCCTGAATATATTCAGGACAAAACGCATATGCCCTTTTTGGCCAACCAAGCAAGCTTGCAAAGGAAATCTGCACTACAATGAAGTCTCACTTCCCCCCAGGTCAAAAGGGCCATCTGAAAAAAGTGTAAAATCCAGAAAGGCAGGACAGACCATGGAGAACTGGGAGCCTTGTTATGCTGATGGGTGGGATGTAAATTGCCAACAGCCACTCCGGAGAAGTGTATGGTGTTTCCTGAAACATCTAAAAAACAAAGCAACAGAGCCTAGGGCACTTCCACTTATGGTCCTATAGCTTAGGGAAATTAAAATCAAAAAGACACAGCCACCCCAAAGTTTGGGACGGCTCTGTTTACAAGAAACTCTTTTACGGGACAGGTTCAATATCGCAGAAAGTGAAAAATGGATAAATAAGTTGTGGTACTTACATACAATGCAATATAACTCAGCAATGAAATCTATGTCATCAGGCCCGTAGCAGCATAATGAGTGGATTCAGGTATGATGATTCTAACTGAAATAAGTCACAAGAAAAAGGAATATCATAAGATATCACTAATACACGGAATGTAAACTTGGCTACACAGGAACTGAATTACAAAACAGAACAGGGTCTCAAATTTAGAAAACCAACTTATGCTTGCTTAAGGGGAAAGGTGAGTTGGGGTGCTGCATAAAACCAGAGATTGAAATGAGCACAGATAAATTTCCTTAAGCCAAATATGGAATAGACAAGAGCTACTCCTTGCTCAATGAAATGGACTCAACACCACATATTAAACGCCTAAGAATGTACCTGACTAGTAAGTATCTTAAAACCTATGGATTGCTATGTCTCTGAAAGAGAATCAAGCGTGTGTACAGGGGCATAAATGCAGCAGTGATAGGATTTGAGAGGTTCGGTTAGCAAATGAAGACCCTTTGAAGTCATATTGCATGGTACCCATTCCACGGGTCTCAACTCTCCAGGTTTAAGGGATTCTTCCTTCAGCTAAAGCATGCATGTGGAACCCAGAGTATGATCAACCATGTGATTGGGAGACGTGTTCCAATATGTCTCAGTTCTCGTCCACTGGTACTCGGGTGCAACATTCCAGATGCTTTACTAACACTCTCCCGACTTGGAGAGTCAGTGCCTTTAACCTCCTGTTTGGCCCAGTTTGCAATTTCTGCGGAAAATGAACAGGAATAGGGAGAACCAATGAGAGACTAGCTGGAGGTGTCTGGACGGGCAAATTTAACTCTCATTTCCCACCAGGAAGAGGAATTAACCAAAGGCTCAGCGTGCCGTGCCGGAACCAGATTAGGGCCTGAAGCAATCCTGCGGTGTTGCGGCCAGCTCACAAGAAAGCGACTTGAAGAAAGGAGCTCAGGGGCACTGTAATTCACAAACCTGCAGAGTTATAAATGACAGCTATCGTCCAAAAATATACTGAAGGAAGGCTGCCAAGAGGACTTAAAATCGGGGCAGAATTGCAGGAAACCGATTTCAGGAGGAGGACTGGAATTGCATTTAAAGCATAGGAAAAGAGGCAGAACGTTGGCAATGATGCACTTGCACAAAAATTGCGTATGAGTTTTTTCCGGAAAAAACGCATACGCCCTTTTTGGCCAACCAAGCAAGCTTGCAAAGGAAATGTGCCCTAAAATGTAGTCCCACTCCCCCCGGTCAAAAGGGCCATCTGAAAAAAGTGTAAAATCCAGAAAGGCAGGAAAGGCCATGGAGAACTGAGAGCCTTGTTATGCTGATGAGCAGGATGTGAATTGCCAACAGCCACTCAGGAGAAGTGTATGGTGTTTCCTGAAACATCTAAAAAACAAAGCAACAGAGCCTAGGGCACTTCCACTTATGGTCCTATAGCTTAGGGAAATTAAAATCAAAAAGACACAGCCACCCCAAAGTTTGGCACGGCTCTGTTTACAAGAACCTCGTTTACGGTACAAGTTAAATTTCGCAGAAAGTGAAAAATGGAAAAAGAAGTTGTGGTACTTACGTACAATGCAATATCACTCAGCAATGAAATCTATGTCATCAGGCCCGTAGCAGGATAATGAGTGGATTCAGGCATGATGATTCTAACTGAAATAAGTCACACAGAAAAAGAAACATCATGAGATATCACTAAAACACGGAATGTAATCTTGGCTACACAGGAACTGAATTACAAAACAGAACAGGGAATCAAATTTAGAAAACCAACTTATGCTTGCTTAAGGGGAAAGGTGAGTTGGGGTGCTGCATAAAACCAGAGATTGAAATGAGCACAGATAAAGTTCCTTAAGCCAAATATGGAATAGACAAGAGCTACTCCTTGCTCAACGAAATGGACTCAACACCCCATATTAAACGCCTAAGAATGTACCTGACTAGTAAGTATCTTAAAACCTATGGATTGCTCTGTCTCCGAAAGAGAATCAGGCGTGTGTACAGGGGCATAAATGCAGCAGTGATAGGATTGGAGAGGTTCGGTGAGCAAATGAAGACCCTTTGAAGTCATATTGCATGGTACCCATTCCACGGGTCTCAACTCTCCAGGTTTAAGGGATTCTTCCTTCAGCTAAAACATGCATGTGGAACCCAGGGTATGATCAACCGTGTGATCGGGAGACGTGTTCCAATATGTCTCAGTTCTCATCCCCTGGTATTCGGGTGCAACATTCCAGACGCTTTACTAACACTCTCTCGACTTGGAGAGTCAGTGCCTTTAAACTCCTGTTTGGCCCAGTTTGCAATTTCTGCGGAAGATGAACAGGAATAGGGAGAAACAATGAGGGACTAGCTGGAGGTGTCTGGACGGGCAAATTTAACTCTCATTTCCCACCAGGAAGAGGAATTAACCAAAGGCTCAGCGTGCCGTGCCAGAACCAGATTAGGGCCTGAAGCAATCCTGCGGTGTTGCGGCCAGCTCACAAGAAAGCGACTTGAAGAAAGGAGCTCAGGGGCACTGTAATTCACAAACCTGCAGAGTTATAAATGACAGCTTTCGTCCAAAAATATACTGAAGTAAGGCTGCAGGGAAGACTTGAAAGCGGGGCAGAATCGCAGGAAGCCGATTTCAGGAGGTAGACTGGAATTGCACTTAAAGCATAGGAAAAGAGGCAGAACGTCGACAATGATGCACTTGGCCAAAAAGGGCGTATGCATTTTTTCCTGAATATATTCAGCAAAAAACGCATACGCCCTTTTTGGCCAACCAAGCAAGCTTGCAAAGGAAATCTGCACTACAATGAAGTCTCACTTCCCCCTGGTCAAAAGGGCCATCTGAAAAAAGTGTAAAATCCACAAAGGCAGGACAGGCCATGGAGTACTGGGAGCCTTGTTATGCTGATGGGCGGGATGTAAATTGCCAACAGCCACTAGGGAGAAGTGTATGGTGTTTCCTGAAACATCTAAAAAACAAAGCAACAGAGCCTAGGGCACTTCCACTTATGGTCCTATAGCTTAGGGAAATCAAAATCAAAAAGACACAGCCACCCCTAAGTTTCGGACGGCTCTGTTTACAAGAAACTCGTTTACGGGACAAGTTCAATATCGCAGAAAGTGAAAAATGGATAAAGCAGTTGTGGTACTTACGTACAATGCAATATCACTCAGCAATGAAATCTATGTCATCAGGCCCATAGCAGCATAATGAGTGGATTCAGGTATGATGATTCTATCTGAAATAAGTCACACAGAAAAAGAAACATCATAAGATATCACTAATACACGGAATGTAAACTTGGCTACACAGGAACTGGATTACAAAACAGAACAGGGTCTCAAATTTAGAAAACCAACTTATGCTTGCTTAAGGGGAAAGGTGAGTTGGGGTGCTGCATAAAACTAGAGATTGAAATGTGCACAGATAAAGTTCCTTAAGCCAAATATGGAATAGACAAGAGCTACTCCTTGCTCAATGAAATGGACTCAACACCCCATATTAAACGCCTAAGAATGTACCTGACTAGTAAGTATCTTAAAACCTATGGATTGCTATGTCTCCAAAAGAGAATCAAGCGTGTGTACAGGGGCATAAACGCAGCAGTGATAGGATTGGAGAGGTTCGGTGAGCAAATGAAGACCCTTTGAAGTCATATTGCATGGTACCCGTTCCACGGGTCTCAACTCTCCAGGTTTAAGGGAGTCTTCCTTCAGCTAAAGCATGCATGTGGAACCCAGAGTATGATCAACCGTGTGATCGGGAGACGTGTTCCAATATGTCTCAGTTCTCGTCCCCTTGTACTCAGGTGCAACATTCCAGACGCTTTACTAACACTCTCCCGACTTCGAGAGTCAGTGCCTTTAAACTCCTGTTTTGGCCAGTTTGCAATTTCTGCGGAAGATGAACAGGAATAGGGAGAAACAATGAGGGACTAGCTGGAGGTGTCTGGACGGGCAAATTTAACTCTCATTTCCCACCAGGAAGAGGAATTAAGCAAAGGCTCAGCGTGCCGTGCCAGAACCAGATTAGGGCCTGAAGCAATCCTGCGGTGTGGCGGCCAGCTCACAAGAAAGCGAGTTGAAGAAAGGAGCTCAGGGGCAGTGTAATCACAAACCTGCAGAGTTATAAATGACAGCTATCGTCCAAAAATATACCGAAGGAAGGCTGCCAAGAGGACTTGAAAGCAGGGCAGAATTGCAGGAAACCAATTTCAGGAGGTAGACTGGAATTGCATTTAAAGCATAGGAAAAGAGGCAGAACGTCCACAATGATGCACTTGGCCAAAAAGGGCGTATGCGTTTTTTCCTGAATATATTCAGGAAAAAACGCATACGCCCTTTTTGGCCAACCAAGCAAGCTTGCAAAGGAAATCTGCACTACAATGAAGTCTCACTTCCCCCCGGTCAAAAGGGCCATCTGAAAAAAGTGTAAAATCCAGAAAGGCAGGACAGGCCATGGAGAACTGGGAGCCTTGTTATGTTGATGGGCAGGATGAAAATTGCCAACAGCCACTGGGGAGCAGTGTATGGTGTTTCCTGAAACATCTAAAAAACAAAGCAACAGAGCCTAGGGCACTTCCACTTATGGTCCTATAGCTTAGGGAAATTAAAATCAAAAAGACACAGCCACCCCAAAGTTTGGGATGGTTCTGTTTACAAGAACCTCGTTTACGGTACAAGTTCAATATCGCAGAAAGTGAAAAATGGATAAAGAAATTGTGGTACTTACGTACAATGCAATATCACTCAGCAATGCAATCTATGTCATCAGGCCCATCGCAGCATAATGAGTGGATTCAGGTATGATGATTCTAACTGAAATAAGTCACAAAGAAAAAGAAACATCATAAGATATCACTAATACACGGAATGTAAACTTGGCTACCCAGGAACTGGATTATAAAACAGAAGAGGGTCTCAAATTTAGAAAACCAACATATGCTTGATTAAGGGGAAAGGTGAGTTGGGGTGCTGCATAAAACCAGAGATTGAAATGAGCAAAGATAAAGTTCCTTAAGCCAAATATGGAATAGACAAGAGCTACTCCTTGCTCAACGAAATGGACTCAACACCTCATATTAAAAGCCTAAGTATGTAGCTGTCTAGTAAGTATCTTAAAACCTATGGATTGCTATGTCTCCGAAAGAGAATCAAGTGTGTGTACAGGGGCATAAACGCAGCAGTGATAGGATTGGAGAGTTTTGGTGAGCAAATCAAGACCCTTTGAAGTCATATTGCATGGTACCCATTCCACGGGTCTCAACTCTCCAGGTTTAAGGGATTCTTCCTTCAGCTAAAACATGCATGTGGAACCCAGAGTGTGATCAACCGTGTGATCGGAAGACGTGTTCCAATATGTCTCACTTTTCGTCCCCTGGTACTCGGGTGCAATATTCCAGACGTTTTACTAACAATCTCCCGACTTGGAGAGTCAGTGCCTTTAACCTCCTGTTTGGCGCAGTTTGCAAATTCTGCGGAAGATGAACAGGAATAGGGAGGACCAATGAGAGACTAGCTGGAGGTGTCTGGACGGGCAAATTTAACTCTCATTTCCCACCAGGAAGAGGAATTATCCAAAAGCTCAGCGTGTCATGCCGGAACCAGATTAGGGCCTGAAGCAATCCTGCATTGTTGCGGCCAGCTCACAAGAAAGTGAGTTGAAGAAAGGAGCTCAGGGACACTGTAATTCACAAACCTGCAGAGTTATAAATGACAGCTATCGTCCAAAAATATACTGAAGTAAGCCTGCCAAGAGGACTTGAAAGTGGGGCAGAATTGCAGGAAACCGATATCGGGAGGTAGACTGGAATTGCATTTAAAGCATAGCAAAAGAGGCAGAACGTCCACAATGATGCACTTGGCCAAAAAGGGCGTATGCGTTTTTTCCTGAATATATTCAGGAAAATACGCATAGGCCCTTTTTGGCCAACCAAGCAAGCTTGCAAAGGAAATCTGCACTACAATGAAGTCTCACTTCCCCCCGATCAAAAGGGCCATCTGAAAAAAGTGTAAAATCCAGAAAGGCAGGACAGGCCATGGAGAACTGGGAGCCTTGTTATGCTGATGGGCGGGATGTAAATTGCCAACAGCCACTCGGGAGAAGTGTATGGTGTTTCCTGAAACATCTAAAAAAGAAAGCAACAGAGCCTAGGTCAATTCCACTTATGGTCCTATAGCTTAGGGAAATTAAAATCAAAAAGACACAGCCACCCCAAAGTTTGGGATGGCTCTGTTTACAAGAACCTCGTTTATGGTACAAGTTCAATATCGCAGAAAGCGAAAAATGGATAAAGCAGTTGTGGTACTTACGTACAATGCAATATCACTCAGCAATAAAATCTATGTCAACAGGCCTGTAGCAGAAAATGAGTGGGCTCAGGTATGATGATTCTAACTGAAATAAGTCACACAGAAAAAGAAACATCATAAGATATCACTAATACACGGAATTAAACTTGGCTACACAGGAACTGGATTACAAAAGAGAACAGGGTCTCAAATTTAGAAAACCAACTTATGCTTGCTTAAGGGGAAATGTGAGTTGGGTTGCTGCATAAAACCAGAGATTGAAATGAGCACAGATAAAGTTCCTTAAGCCAAATATGTAATAGACAAGAGCTATTCCTTGCTCAATGAAATGGACTCAACACCCCATATTAAACGCCTAAGAATGTACCTGATTAGTAAGTATCTTAAAACCTATGGATTGCTATGCCTCCGAAAGAGAATCAAGCGTGTGTACAGGGCCATAAACGCAGCAGTGATAGGATTGGAGAGGTTCGGTGAGCAAATGAAGACCCTTTGAAGTCATATTGCATGGTACCCATTCCACGGTTCTCAACTCTCCAGGTTTAAGGGATTCTTCCTTCAGCTAAAACAAGCATGTGGAACCCAGAGTATGATCAACTGTGTGATCGGGAGACGTGTTCCAATATGTCTCAGTTCTCGTCCCCTGGTACTCGGGTGCAACATTCCAGACGCTTTACTAACACTCTCCCGACTTGGAGAGTCAGTGCCTTTAACCTCCTGTTTGGCCCAGTTTCCAATTTCTGCGGAAGATGAACAGGAATAGGGAGGACAAATGAGAGACTAGCTGGAGGTGTCTGGACGGGCAAATTTAACTCTCATTTCCCACCAGGAAGAGGAATTAACCAAGGGCTCAGTGTGCCGTGCCGGAACTAGATTAGGGCCTGAAGCAATCCTGCGGTGTTGCGGCCAGCTCACAAGAAAGCGAATTGAAGAAAGGAGCTCAGGGGCAGTGTAATTCACAAACCTGCAGAGTTATAAATGACAGCTATCGTCCAAAAATATACTGAAGTAAGGCTGCCAAGAGGACTTGAAAGCGGGGCAGAACTGCAGGAAAGCAATTTCAGGAGGAACACTGGAATTGCATTTAAAGCATAGGAAAAGAGGCAGAACGTCGACAATGATGCACTTGGCCAAAAAGGGCGTATGCGTTTTTTCCTGAATATATTCAGGAAAAAACGCATACGGCCTTTTTGGCCAACCAAGCAAGCTTGCAAAGGAAATCTGCACTACAATGAAGTCTCACTTCCCTCCGGTCAAAAGGGCCAACTGAAAAAAGTGTAAAATCCAGAAAGGCAGGACAGGGCATGGAGAACTGCTAGCCTTGTTATGCTGATGGGCGGGATGTATATTGCCAACAGCCACTCGGGAGAAGTGTATGGTGTTTCCTGAAACATCTAAAAAAAAAGCAACAGAGCCTAGGGCACTTCCACTTATGGCCCTATAGCTTAGGGAAATTAACATCAAAAAGACACAGCCACCCCAAATTTGGGACGGCTCTGTTTACAAGAAACTCGTTTACGGGACAAGTTCAATATCACAGAAAGTGAAAAATGGATAAAGCAGTTGTGGTACTTACGTACAATGCAATATCACTCAGCAATGAAATCTATGTCATCAGACCCATAGCAGCATAATGAGTGGATTCAGGTATGATGATTCTAACTGAAATAAGTCACACAGAAAAAGAAACATCATAAGATATCACTAATACACGGAATGTAAACTTGGCTACAGAGGAACTGGATTACAAAAGAGAACAGGGTCTCAAATTTGGAAAACGAACTTATGCTTGCTTAAGGGGAAAGGTGAGTTGGGGTGCTGCATAAAACCAGAGATTGAAATGAGCACAGATAAAGTTCCTTAAGCCAAATATGGAATAGACAAGAGCTACGCATTGCTCAACGAAATGGACTCAACACCCCATATTAAACGCCTAAGAATGTACCTGACTAGTAAGTATCTTAAAACCTATGGATCGCTATGTCTCTGAAAGAGAATCAAGCATGTGTACAGGGGCATAAACGCAGCAGTGATAGGATTGGAGAGGTTCGGTGAGCAAATGAAGACCCTTTGAAGTCATATTGCATGGTACCCATTCCACGGGTCTCAACTCTCCAGGTTTAAGGGATTCTTCCTTCAGCTAAATCATGCATGTGGAACCCAGAGTATTATCAACCATGTGATCGGGAGACGTGTTCCAATATGTCTCATTCTTGTCCCCTGGTACTCGGGTGCAACATTCCAGACACTTTACTAAAACTCTCCCGACTTGGAGAGTCAGTGCCTTTAACCTCCTGTTTGGCCCAGTTTGCAATTTCTGCGGAAGATGAACAGGAATAGGGAAAACCAATGAGAGACTAGCTGGAGGTGTCTGGACGGGCAAATTTAACTCTCATTTCCCACCAGGAAGAGGAATTAACCAAAGGCTCAGCGTGCCGTGCCGGAACCAGATTAGGGCCTGAAGCAATCCTGCGGTGTTGCGGCCAGCTCACAAGAAAGCGAGTTGAAGAAAGGAGCTCAGGGGCACTGTAATTCACAAACCTGCAGAGTTATAAATGACAGCTATCGTCCAAAAATATACTGAAGTAAGGCTGCCAAGAGGACTTGAAAGCGGGGCAGAATTGCAGGAAACCGATTTCAGGAGGTAGACTGGAACTGCACTTAAAGCATAGGAAAAGAGGCAGAACGTCGACAATGATGCACTTGGCCAAAAAGGGCGTATACGTTTTTTCCTGAATATATTCAGGAAAAAACGCATACGCCCTTTTTGGCCAACCAAGCAAGCTTGCAAAGGAAATCTGCACTACAGTGAAGTCTCACTTCCCCCTGGTCAAAAGGGCCATCTGAAAAAATTGTAAAATCCAGAAAGGCAGTACAGGCCATGGAGAGCTGGGAGCCTTGTTATGCTGATGGGCGGGATGTAAATTGCCAACAGCCACTCGGGAGAAGTGTATGGTGTTTCCTGAAACATCTAAAAAACAAAGCAACAGAGCCTAGGGCACTTCCACTTATGGTCCTATAGCTTAGGGAAATTAAAATCAAAAAGACACAGCCACTCCAAAGTTTGGGACGGCTCTGTTTACAAGAACCTTGTTTATGGTACAAGTACAATATCGCAGAAAGTGAAAAATGGATAAAGAATTTGTGGTACTTACGTACAATGTAATATCACTCAGCAATGAAATCTATGTCATCAGGCCCGTAGCAGCATAATGAGTGGATTCAGGTATCATGATTCTCACTGAAATAAGTCACACAGAAAAAGAAACATCATAAGATATCACTAGTACACGGAATGTAAACTTGGCTACACAGGAACTGGATTACAAAACAGAAGAGGGTCTCAAATTTAGAAAACCAACTTATGCTTGCTTAAGGGGAAAGGTGACTTGGGGTGCAGCATAAAACCAGAGATTGAAATGAGCACAGATAAAGTTCCTTAAGCCAAATATGGAATAGACAAGAGCTACTCCTTGCTCAACGAAATGGACTCAACACCCCATATTAAACGCCTAAGTATGTACCTGACTAGTAAGTATCTTAAAACCTATGGATTGCTATGTCTCCAAAACAGAATCAAGCGTGTGTATAGGGGCATAAACGCAGCAGTGATAGGATTGGAGAGGTTCGGTGAGCAAATGAAGACCCTTTGAAGTCATATTGCATGGTACCCATTCCACGGGTCTCAACTCTCCAGCTTTAAGGGATTCTTCCTTCAGCTGAAACATGCATGTGGAACCCAGAGTATGATCAACCGTTTGATTGGGAGACGTGTTCAAATATGTCTCAGTTTTCGACCGCTGGTACTCAGGTGCAACATTCCAGACGCTTTACTAACACTCTCCCGACTTGGAGAGTCAGTGCCTTTAACCTCCTGCTTGGCCCAGTTTGCAATTTCTGCGGAAGATGAACAGGGATAGGGGGGACCAATGAGAGACTAGCTGGAGGTGTCTGGACGGGCAAATTTAACTCTCATTTCCCACCAGGAAGAGCAATTAAGCAAAGGCTCAGCGTGCCGTGCCGGAACCAGATTAAGGCCTGAAGCAATCCTGCGGTGTTGCGGCCAGCTCACAAGAAAGCGAGTTGAAGAAAGGAGCTCAGGGGCACTGTAATTCACAAACCTGCAGAGTTATAAATGACAGCTATCGTCCAAAAATATACTGAAGTAAGGCTGCCAAGAGGACTTGAAAGCGGGGCAGAATTGCAGGAAACCGATTTCAGGAGGTAGACTGGAATTGCATTTAAAGCATAGGAAAAGACGCAGAACGTCCACAATGATGCACTTGGCCAAAAAGGGCGTATGCGTTGTTTCCTGAATATATTCAGGAAAGAACGCATACGCACTTTTTGGCCAACCAAGCAAGCTTGCAAAGGAAATCTGCAGTACAATGAAGTCTCACTTCCCCCCGGTCAAAAGGGCCTTCTGAAAAAAGTGTAAAATCCAGAAAGGCACGACAGGCCATGGAGAACTGGGAGCCTTGTTATGCTGATGGGCGGGATGAAAATTGCCAACATCCACTCAGGAGAAGTGTACGGTGTTTCCTGAAACATCTAAAAAACAAAGCAACAGAGCCTAGGGCACTTCCACTTATAGTCCTATAGCTTAGGGAAATTAAAATCAAAAAGACACAGCCACCCTAAACTTTGGGTCGGCTCAGTTTACAAAAACCTCGTTTACGGTACAAGTTAAATATCACAGAAAGCGAAAAATGGATAAAGAAGTTGTGGTACTTACGTACAATGCAATATCACTCAGCAATGAAATCATTGTCATCAGGCCCGTAGCAGCATAATGAGTCGATTCAGGTATGATGATTCTAACTGAAATAAGTCACACAGAAAAAGAAACATCATAAGATATCACTAATACACAGAATGTAAACTTGGCTACAGAGGAACTGGATTACAAAACAGAACAGGGTCTCAAATTTAGAAAACCAACTTATGCTTGCTTAAGGAGAAAGGTGAGTTGGGGTGCTGCATAAAACCAGAGATTGAAATGAGCACAGATAAACTTCCTTAAGCCAAATATCTAATAGACAAGAGCTACTCCTTGCTCAACGAAATGGACTCAACACCCCATATTAAACACCTAATAATGTACCTGACTAGTATCTTAAAAGCTATGGATTGCTATGTCTCCAAAAGAGAATCAAGCGTGTGTACAGGGGCATAAACGCAGCAGTGATAGGATTGGAGAGGTTCGGTGAGCAAATGAAGACCCTTTGAAGTCATATTGCATGGTACCCATTCCACGGGTCTCAACTCTCCAGGTTTAAGGGATTCTTCCTTCAGCTAACACATGCATGTGGAACCCAGACTATGATCAACCGTTTGATCGGGAGACGTGTTCAAATATGTCTCAGTTTTCGACCCCTGGTACTCGGGTGCAACTTTCCAGACGCTTTACTAACACTCTCCCGAATTGGAGAGTCAGTGCCTTTAACCTCCTGTTTGGCCCAGTTTGCAATTTCTGCGGAAGATGAACAGGAATAGGGAGAACCAATGAGAGACTAGCTGGAGGTGTCTGGATGGGCAAATTTAACTCTCATTTCCCACCAGGAAGAGCAATTAAGCAAAGGCTCAGCGTGCCCTGATGGAACCAGATTAGGGTCTGAAGCAATCCTGCGGTGTTGCGGTCAGCTCACAAGAAAGCGAGTTGAAGAAAGGAGCTCAGGGGCACTGTAATTCACAAATCTGTAGAGTTATAAATGACAGCTATGGTCCAAACATATACTGAAGTAAGGCTGCCAAGAGGACTTGAAATCGGCGCAGAATTGCAGGAAACTGATTTCAGGAGGTAGACAGGAATTGCATTTAAAGCATAGGAAAAGAGGCAGAATGTCGACAATGATGCACTTGGCCAAAAGGGCGTATGCGTTTTTTCCTGAATATATTCAGGAAAACAGGCATATGTCCTTTTTGGTCAACCAAGCAAGCTTGCAAAGGAAATCTGCACTACAATGAAGTCTCACTTCCCCCCAGTCAAAAGGGCCATCTGAAAAAAGTGTAAAATCCAGAAAGGCAGGACAGGCCATGGAGAACTGGGAGCCTTGTTATGCTGATGGGCGGGATGTAAATTGCCAACAGCCACTCGGGAGAAGTGTATGGTGCTTCCTGAAGCATCTAAAAAACACATGAACAGAGCCTAGGGCATTTCCACTTATGGTCCTATAGCTTAGGGAAATTAAAATCAAAAAGACACAGCCACCCCAAAGTTTGGGATGGCTCTGTTGACAAGAACCTCGTTTACGGTACAAGTTCAATATCGCAGAAAGCGAAAAACGGATAAAGAAGTTGTGGTACTTACGTACAATGCAATATCACTCAGGAATGAAATCTATGTCATCAGGCCCGTAACAGCATAATGAGTGGATTCAGGTATGATGATTCTAACTGATATAAGTCACACAGAAAAAGAAACATCATAAGATATCACTAATAAACGGAATGTAAACTTGGCTACACAGGAACTGGATTACAAAAGAGAACAGGGTCTCAAATTTAGAAAACCAACTTATGCTTGCTTAAGGGGAAAGGTGAGTTGGGGTGCTGCATAAAACCAGAGATTGAAATGAGCACAGATAAAGTTCCTTAAGCCAAATATGTAATAGACAAGAGCTACTCCTTGCTAAACGAAACGGGCTCAACACCCCATATTAAACGCCTAACAATGTGGCTGACTAGTAAGTATCTTAAAACTTATGGATTGCTATGTCTCCAAAAGAGAATGAAGCGTGTGTACAGTGGTAGAAACGCAGCAATGATAGGATTGGAGAGGTTCGGTGAGCAAATGAAGACCCTTTGAAATCATATTGCATGGTACCCATTCCACGGGTCTCAACTCTCCAGGTTTAAGGGATTCTTCCTTCAGCTAAAACATGCATGTGTAACCCAGTGTATGATCAACCGTGTGATCAGGAGATGTGTTCCAATTTGTCTCAGTTCTCGTCCACCGGTGCTCGGGTGCAACATTCCAGCCGCTTAACTAACACTCTCCCGACTTGGAGAGTCAGTGCCTTTAACCTCCTGTTTGGCCCAGTTTGCAATTTCTGCGGAAGATAAACAGGAATAGGGAGAACCAATGAGAGACTAGCTGGAGGTGTCTGGACGGGCAAATTTAACTCTCATTTCCCACCAGGAAGAGGAATTAAGCAAAGGCTCAGCGTGCCGTGCCGGAACCAGATTAGGGCCTGAAGCAATCCTGTGGTGCTGCGGCCAGCTCACAAGAAAGCGAGTTGAAGAAAGGAGCTCAGGGGCACTGTAATTCACAAACCTGCAGAGTTATAAATGACAGCTATCGTCCAAAAATATACTGAAGTAAGGCTGCCAAGAGGACTTGAAAGCGGGGCAGAATTGCAGGAAACTGATTTCAGTAGGCAGACAGGAATTGCATTTAAAGCATAGGAAAAGAGGCAGAACGTCGACAATGATGCACTTGGCCAAAAAGGGCGTATGCGTTTTTTCCTGAATATATTCCGGAAAAAACGCATACGCACTTTTTGGCCAACAAAGCAAGCTTGCAAAGGAAATCTGCACTACAATGAAGTCTCACTTCCCCCCGGTCAAAAGGGTCATTTCAAAAAAAGTGTAAAATCCAGAAAGGCAGGACAGGCCATGGACAACTGGGAGCCATGTTGTGCTGATGGGCGGGATGTAAATTGCCAACAGCCACTCTGGAGAAGTGTATGGTGTTTCCTGAAACATCTAAAAAACAAAGCATCAGAGCCTAGGGCACTTCCACTTATGGTCCTATAGCTTAGGGATATTAAAATAAAAAAGACACAGCCACCCAAAAGTTTGGAACGGCTCTGTTTACCAGAGCCACGTTTACGTTACAAGTTCAATATCACAGAAAGTGAAAAATGGATAAAGAACTTGTGGTACTTACGTACAATGCAATATCACTCAGTAATGAAATCTATGTCATCAGGCCCATAGCAGCATAATGAGTGGATTCAGGTATGATGATTCTAACTGAAATAAGTCACACAGAAAAAGAAACATCATAAGATATCACTAATACACGGAATGTAAACTTGGCTACACAGGAACTGAATTACAAAACAGAACAGGGTCTCAAATTTAGAAAACCAACTTATGCTTGCTTAAGGGGAAAGGTGAGCTGGGGTGCTGCATAAAACCAGAGATTGAAATGAGCACAGATAAAGTTCCTTAAGCCAAATATGTAATAGACAAGAGCTACTCCTTGCTCAACGAAATGGACTCAACACCCCATATTAAACGCCTGAGAATGTACCTGACTAGTAAGTATCTTAAAACCTATGGATTGCTATGTCTCCGAAAGAGAATCATGTGTGTGTACAGGGGCATAAACGCAGCAGTGATAGGATTGGAGAGGTTCAGTGAGCAAATGAAGAACCTTTGAAGTCATATTGCATTGTACCCATTCCACGGGTCTCAACTCTCCAGGATTAAGGGATTCTTCCTTCAGCTAAAACATGCATGTGGAACCCAGAGTATGATCAACCGTGTGATCGGGAGACGGGTTCAAATATGTCTCAGTTTTCGTCCCCTGGTACTCGGGTGCAACATTCCAGACGCTTAACTAACACTCTCCCGAGTTGGAGAGTCAGTGCCTTTAACCTACTGTTTGGCCCAGTTTGCAATTTCTGTGGAAGATGAACAGGAATAGGGAGAACAAAGGAGAGACTAGCTGGAGGTGTCTGGATGGGCAAATTTAACTCTCATTTCCAACCAGGAAGAGGAATTAACCAAAGGCTCAGCGTGCCGTGCCGGAACCAGATTAGGGCCTGAAGGAATCCTGCGGTGTTGCGGCCCGCTCACAAGAAAGCGAGTTGAAGAAAGGAGCTCAGGGGCACTGTAATTCACAAACCTGCAGAGTTATAAATGACAGCTATCGTCCAAAAATATACTGAAGTAAGGCTGCCAAGAGGACTTGAAAGCGGGGAAGAATTGCAGGAAACCGATTTCACGAGGTAGACTGGAATTGCATTTAAAGCATAGGAAAAGAGGCAGAACGTCGACAATGATGCACTTGGCCATAAAGGGCGTATGCGTTTTTTCCTGAATATATTCAGGACAAAACGCATACGCCCTTTTTGGCCAACCAAGCAAGCTTGCAAAGGAAATCTGCACTACAATGAAGTCTCACTTCCCCCCAGGTCAAAAGGGCCATCTGAAAAAAGTGTAAAATCCAGAAAGGCAGGACAGACCATGGAGAACTGGGAGCCTTGTTATGCTGATGGGTGGGATGTAAATTGCCAACAGCCACTGGTTAGAAGTGTATGGTGTTTCCTGAAACATCTAAAAAAAAGAGGAACAGAGCCTAGGGCACTTCCACTTATGGTCCTATAGCTTAGGGAAATTAAAATCAAAAAGGCAGAACCACCCAAAAGTTTTGGACGGCTCTGTTTACAACAACCTCGTTTACGGGACAACTTCAATATCGCAGAAAGTGAAAAATGGATAAAGAATTTGTGGTACTTACGTACAATGCAATATCACTCAACAATTAAATCTATGTTATCAGGCCCGTAGCAGCATAATGAGTGGATTCAGGTATGATGATTCTAACTACAATATGTAACACAGAAAAAGAAACATCTTAAGATATCACCGATACACGGAATGTAAACTTGGCTACACAGGAACTGGATTACAAAACAGAAGAGGGTCTCAAATTTAGAAAACCAACTTATGCTTGTTTAAGGGGAAAGGTGAGTTGGGGTGCTGCATAAAACCAGAGATTGAAATGAGCACAGATAAAGTTCCTTAAGCCAAATATGGAATAGACAAGAGCTACTCCTTGCTCAACGAAATGGACTCAACACCCCATATTAAACGCCTAAGAATGTACCTGACTAGTAAGTATCTTAAAACCTATGGATTGCTATGTCTCCGAAAGAGAATCAAGCATGTGTACAGGGGCATAAACGCAGCAGTGATAGGATTGGAGAGGTTCGGTGAGCAAATGAAGACCCTTTGAAGTCATATTGCATGGTACCCATTCCACGGGTCTCAACTCTCCAGGTTTAAGGGATTCTTCCTTCAGCTAAAGCATGCATGTGGAACCCAGAGTATGATCAACCGTGTGATCGGGAGACGGGTTCAAATATGTCTCAGTTCTTGTCCCCTGGTACTCAGGTGCAACATTCCACACGCTTTACTAAGACTCTCCCGACTTGGAGAGTCAGTGCCTTTAACCTCCTGTTTGGCCCAGTTTGCAATTTCTGCAGAAGATGAACAGGGATAGGGAGGACCAATGAGAGACTAGCTGGAGGTGTCTGGACGGGCAAATTTAACTCTCATTTCCCACCAGGAAGAGGAATTAAGCAAAGGCTCAATGTGCCGTGCCGGAACCAGATTAGGGCCTGAAGCAATCCTGCGGTGTTGCGGCCCGCTCACAAGAAAGCGAGTTGAAGAAAGGAGCTCAGGGGCACTGTAATTCACAAACCTGCAGAGTTATAAATGACAGCTATCGTCCAAAAATATACTGAAGTAAGGCTGCCAAGAGGACTAGAAAGCGGGGCAGAATTGCAGGAAACCCATTTCAGGAGGTAGACTGGAATTGCATTTAAAGCATAGGAAAAGAGGCAGAAGGTCGATAACGATGCACTTGCCCAAAAAGGACGTATGCGTTTTTTCCTGAATATATTCAGGAAAAAACGCATACGCCCTTTTTGGCCAACCAAGCAAGCTTGCAAAGGAAATCTGCACTACAATGAAGTCTCACTTCCCCCAGGTCAAAAGGGCCATCTGAAAAAAGTGTAAAATCCAGAAAGGCAGGACAGGCCATGGAGAACTGGGAGCCTTGTTATGCTGATGGGCGGGATGTAAATTGTCAACAGCCACTCAGGAGAAGTGTATGGTGTTTCCTGAAACATCTAAAAAACAAAGCAACAGAGCCTAGGGCACTTCCACTTATAGTCCTATAGCTTAGGGAAATTAAAATCAAAAAGACACAGACACCCCAAAGTATGGGAGGGCTCTGTTTATAAGAACCTCGTTTACGGTACAAGTTCAATATCGCAGAAAGTGAAAAATGGATAAAGAAGTTGCGGTACTTACGTACAATGCAATATCACTCAGCAATGAAATCTATGTCATCAGGCCCGTAGCAGCATAGAGTGGATTCAGGTATGATGATTCTAACTGAAATAAGTCACACAGAAAAAGAAACATCATAAGATATCACTAATACACGGAATGTAAACTTGGCTACACAGGAACTGGATTACAAAACAGAACAGGGTCTCAAATGTAGAAAAGCAACTTATGCTTGCTTAAGGGGAAAGGTGAGTTGGGGTGCTGCATAAAACCAGAGATTGAAATGAGCACAGATAAAGTTCCTTAAGCCAAACATGTAATAGACAAGAGCTACTCCTTGCTCAACGAAATGGACTCAAAACACCATATTAAATGCCTAATAATGTACCTGACTAGTAAGTATCTTAAAACCTATGGATTGCTATGTCTCTGAAAGAGAATCAAGCGTGAGTACAGGGACATAAACGCAGCAGTGATAGGATTGGAGAGGTTCGGTGAGCAAATGAAGACCCTTTGAAGTCATATTGCATGGTACCCATTCCACGGGTCTCAACTCTCCAGGTTTAAGGGATTCTTCCTTCAGCTAAAACATGCATGTGGAACCCAGAGTATGATCAACCATGTGATCGGGAGACGTGTTCAAATATGTCTCAGTTCTCATCGCCTGGTACTCGGGTGCAACATTCCAGATGCTTTACTAACACTCTCCCGACTTGGAAAGTCAGTGCCTTTAACCTCCTGTTTGGCCCAGTTTGCAAATTCCGCGGAAGATGAACAGGAATAGGGAGAACCAATGAGAGACTAGCTGGAGGTGTCTGGACGGGCAAATTTAACTCTCATTTCCCACCATGAAGAGCAATTAAGCAAAGGCTCAGCGTGCCGTGCCGGAACCAGATTAGGGCCTGAAGCAATCCTGCGGTGTTGCGGAGAGCTCACAAGAAAGCGAGTTGAAGAAAGGAGTTCAGGGGCACTGTAATTCACAAACCTGCGGAGTTATAAATGACAGCTATCGTCCAAAAATATACTGAAGTAAGGCTGCCAAGAGGACTTGAAAGCGGGCCAGAATTGCAGGAAACCGATTTCAGGAGGTAGACTGGAATTTCATTTAAAGCACAGGAAAAGAGGCAGAACGTCCACAATGACGCACTTGCCCTAAAAGGGCGTATGCGTTTTTTCCTGAATATATTCAGGAAAAAACGCATACGCCCTTTTTGGCCAACCAAGCAAGCTTGCAAAGGAAATCTGCACTACAATGAAGTCTCACTTCCTCCCGGTCAAAAGGGCCATCTGAAAAAAGTGTAAAATCGAGAAAGGCAGGACAGGACATGGAGAACTGGGAGCCTTGTTATGCTGATGGGCGGGATGTAAATTGCCAACAGCCACTGGTTAGAAGTGTATGGTGTTTCCTGAAACATCTAAAAAAAAGAGGAACAGAGCCTAGGGCAGTTCCACTTATGGTCCTATATCTTAGGGAAATTAAAATCAAAAAGACACAGCCACCCCAAAGTTTGGGACGGCTCTGTTTACAGGAACCTTGTTTACGGTACAAGTTCAATATCGCAGAAAGCGAAAAATGGATAAAGAAGGTGTGGTACTTACGTACAATGCAATATCACTCAGCAATGAAATCTATGTCATCAGGCCCGTAGCAGCATAATGAGTGGATTCAGGTATGATGATTCTAACTGAAATAAGTCACACAGAAAAAGAAACATCTTAAGATATCACCGATACACGGAATGTAAACTTGGCTACACAGGAACTGGATTACAAAACAGAAGATGGTCTCAAATTTAGAAAACCAACTTATGCTTGTTTAAGGGGAAAGGTGAGTTGGGGTGCTGCATAAAACCAGAGATTGAAATGAGAACAGATAAAGTTCCTTAAGCCAAATATGGAATAGACAAGAGCTACTCCTTGCTCAACGAAATGGACTCAACACCCCATATTAAACGCCTAAGAATGTACCTGACTAGTAAGTATCTTAAAACCTATGGATTGCTATGTCTCCGAAAGAGAATCAAGCGTGTGTACAGGGGCATAAACGCAGCAGTGATAGGATTGGAGAGGTTCGGTGAGCAAATGAAGACCCTTTGAAGTCATATTGCATGGTACCCATTCCACGGGTCTCAACTCTCCAGGTTTAAGGGATTCTTCCTTCAGCTAAAGCATGCATGTGGAACCCAGAGTATGATCAACCGTGTGATCGGGAGACGGGTTCAAATATGTCTCAGTTCTTGTCCCCTGGTACTCAGGTGCAACATTCCACACGCTTTACTAAGACTCTCCCGACTTGGAGAGTCAGTGCCTTTAACCTCCTGTTTGGCCCAGTTTGTAATTTCTGCGGAAGATGAACAGGGATAGGGAGGACCAATGAGAGACTAGCTGGAGGTGTCTGGACGGGCAAATTTAACTCTCATTTCCCACCAGGAAGAGGAATTAAGCAAAGGCTCAATGTGCCGTGCCGGAACCAGATTAGGGCCTGAAGCAATCCTGCGGTGTTGCGGCCCGCTCACAAGAAAGCGAGTTGAAGAAAGGAGCTCAGGGGCACTGTAATTCACAAACCTGCAGAGTTATAAATGACAGCTATCGTCCAAAAATATACTGAAGTAAGGCTGCCAAGAGGACTAGAAAGCGGGGCAGAATTGCAGGAAACCCATTTCAGGAGGTAGACTGGAATTGCATTTAAAGCATAGGAAAAGAGGCAGAAGGTCGATAATGATGCACTTGCCCAAAAAGGACGTATGCGTTTTTTCCTGAATATATTCAGGAAAAAACGCATACGCCCTTTTTGGCCAACCAAGCAAGCTTGCAAAGGAAATCTGCACTACAATGAAGTCTCACTTCCCCCAGGTCAAAAGGGCCATCTGAAAAAAGTGTAAAATCCAGAAAGGCAGGACAGGCCATGGAGAACTGGGAGCCTTGTTATGCTGATGGGCGGGATGTAAATTGTCAACAGCCACTCAGGAGAAGTGTATGGTGTTTCCTGAAACATCTAAAAAACAAAGCAACAGAGCCTAGGGCACTTCCACTTATAGTCCTATAGCTTAGGGAAATTAAAATCAAAAAGACACAGACACCCCAAAGTATGGGAGGGCTCTGTTTATAAGAACCTCGTTTACGGTACAAGTTCAATATCGCAGAAAGTGAAAAATGGATAAAGAAGTTGCGGTACTTACGTACAATGCAATATCACTCAGCAATGAAATCTATGTCATCAGGCCCGTAGCAGCATAGAGTGGATTCAGGTATGATGATTCTAACTGAAATAAGTCACACAGAAAAAGAAACATCATAAGATATCACTAATACACGGAATGTAAACTTGGCTACACAGGAACTGGATTACAAAACAGAACAGGGTCTCAAATGTAGAAAAGCAACTTATGCTTGCTTAAGGGGAAAGGTGAGTTGGGGTGCTGCATAAAACCAGAGATTGAAATGAGCACAGATAAAGTTCCTTAAGCCAAACATGTAATAGACAAGAGCTACTCCTTGCTCAACGAAATGGACTCAAAACACCATATTAAATGCCTAATAATGTACCTGACTAGTAAGTATCTTAAAACCTATGGATTGCTATGTCTCTGAAAGAGAATCAAGCGTGAGTACAGGGACATAAACGCAGCAGTGATAGGATTGGAGAGGTTCGGTGAGCAAATGAAGACCCTTTGAAGTCATATTGCATGGTACCCATTCCACGGGTCTCAACTCTCCAGGTTTAAGGGATTCTTCCTTCAGCTAAAACATGCATGTGGAACCCAGAGTATGATCAACCATGTGATCGGGAGACGTGTTCAAATATGTCTCAGTTCTCATCGCCTGGTACTCGGGTGCAACATTCCAGATGCTTTACTAACACTCTCCCGACTTGGAGAGTCAGTGCCTTTAACCTCCTGTTTGGCCCAGTTTGCAAATTCCGCGGAAGATGAACAGGAATAGGGAGAACCAATGAGAGACTAGCTGGAGGTGTCTGGACGGGCAAATTTAACTCTCATTTCCCACCATGAAGAGCAATTAAGCAAAGGCTCAGCGTGCCGTGCCGGAACCAGATTAGGGCCTGAAGCAATCCTGCGGTGTTGCGGAGAGCTCACAAGAAAGCGAGTTGAAGAAAGGAGTTCAGGGGCACTGTAATTCACAAACCTGCGGAGTTATAAATGACAGCTATCGTCCAAAAATATACTGAAGTAAGGCTGCCAAGAGGACTTGAAAGCGGGCCAGAATTGCAGGAAACCGATTTCAGGAGGTAGACTGGAATTGCATTTAAAGCACAGGAAAAGAGGCAGAACGTCCACAATGACGCACTTGCCCTAAAAGGGCGTATGCGTTTTTTCCTGAATATATTCAGGAAAAAACGCATACGCCCTTTTTGGCCAACCAAGCAAGCTTGCAAAGGAAATCTGCACTACAATGAAGTCTCACTTCCTCCCGGTCAAAAGGGCCATCTGAAAAAAGTGTAAAATCGAGAAAGGCAGGACAGGACATGGAGAACTGGGAGCCTTGTTATGCTGATGGGCGGGATGTAAATTGCCAACAGCCACTGGTTAGAAGTGTATGGTGTTTCCTGAAACATCTAAAAAAAAGAGGAACAGAGCCTAGGGCAGTTCCACTTATGGTCCTATATCTTAGGGAAATTAAAATCGAAAAGACACAGCCACCCCAAAGTTTGGGACGGCTCTGTTTACAGGAACCTTGTTTACGGTACAAGTTCAATATCGCAGAAAGCGAAAAATGGATAAAGAAGGTGTGGTACTTACGTACAATGCAATATCACTCAGCAATGAAATCTATGTCATCAGGCCCGTAGCAGCATAATGAGTGGATTCAGGTATGATGATTCTAACTGAAATAAGTCACACAGAAAAAGAAACATCTTAAGATATCACCGATACACGGAATGTAAACTTGGCTACACAGGAACTGGATTACAAAACAGAAGAGGGTCTCAAATTTAGAAAACCAACTTATGCTTGTTTAAGGGGAAAGGTGAGTTGGGGTGCTGCATAAAACCAGAGATTGAAATGAGAACAGATAAAGTTCCTTAAGCCAAATATGGAATAGACAAGAGCTACTCCTTGCTCAACGAAATGGACTCAACACCCCATATTAAACGCCTAAGAATGTACCTGACTAGTAAGTATCTTAAAACCTATGGATTGCTATGTCTCCGAAAGAGAATCAAGCGTGTGTACAGGGGCATAAACGCAGCAGTGATAGGATTGGAGAGGTTCGGTGAGCAAATGAAGACCCTTTGAAGTCATATTGCATGGTACCCATTCCACGGGTCTCAACTCTCCAGGTTTAAGGGATTCTTCCTTCAGCTAAAGCATGCATGTGGAACCCAGAGTATGATCAACCGTGTGATCGGGAGACGGGTTCAAATATGTCTCAGTTCTTGTCCCCTGGTACTCAGGTGCAACATTCCACACACTTTACTAAGACTCTCCCGACTTGGAGAGTCAGTGCCTTTAACCTCCTGTTTGGCCCAGTTTGCAATTTCTGCGGAAGATGAACAGGGATAGGGAGGACCAATGAGAGACTAGCTGGAGGTGTCTGGACGGGCAAATTTAACTCTCATTTCCCACCAGGAAGAGGAATTAAGCAAAGGCTCAATGTGCCGTGCCGGAACCAGATTAGGGCCTGAAGCAATCCTGCGGTGTTGCGGCCCGCTCACAAGAAAGCGAGTTGAAGAAAGGAGCTCAGGGGCACTGTAATTCACAAACCTGCAGAGTTATAAATGACAGCTATCGTCCAAAAATATACTGAAGTAAGGCTGCCAAGAGGACTAGAAAGCGGGGCAGAATTGCAGGAAACCCATTTCAGGAGGTAGACTGGAATTGCATTTAAAGCATAGGAAAAGAGGCAGAAGGTCGATAATGATGCACTTGCCCAAAAAGGACGTATGCGTTTTTTCCTGAATATATTCAGGAAAAAACGCATACGCCCTTTTTGGCCAACCAAGCAAGCTTGCAAAGGAAATCTGCACTACAATGAAGTCTCACTTCCCCCAGGTCAAAAGGGCCATCTGAAAAAAGTGTAAAATCCAGAAAGGCAGGACAGGCCATGGAGAACTGGGAGCCTTGTTATGCTGATGGGCGGGATGTAAATTGTCAACAGCCACTCAGGAGAAGTGTATGGTGTTTCCTGAAACATCTAAAAAACAAAGCAACAGAGCCTAGGGCACTTCCACTTATAGTCCTATAGCTTAGGGAAATTAAAATCAAAAAGACACAGACACCCCAAAGTATGGGAGGGCTCTGTTTATAAGAACCTCGTTTACGGTACAAGTTCAATATCGCAGAAAGTGAAAAATGGATAAAGAAGTTGCGGTACTTACGTACAATGCAATATCACTCAGCAATGAAATCTATGTCATCAGGCCCGTAGCAGCATAGAGTGGATTCAGGTATGATGATTCTAACTGAAATAAGTCACACAGAAAAAGAAACATCATAAGATATCACTAATACACGGAATGTAAACTTGGCTACACAGGAACTGGATTACAAAACAGAACAGGGTCTCAAATGTAGAAAAGCAACTTATGCTTGCTTAAGGGGAAAGGTGAGTTGGGGTGCTGCATAAAACCAGAGATTGAAATGAGCACAGATAAAGTTCCTTAAGCCAAACATGTAATAGACAAGAGCTACTCCTTGCTCAACGAAATGGACTCAAAACACCATATTAAATGCCTAATAATGTACCTGACTAGTAAGTATCTTAAAACCTATGGATTGCTATGTCTCTGAAAGAGAATCAAGCGTGAGTACAGGGACATAAACGCAGCAGTGATAGGATTGGAGAGGTTCGGTGAGCAAATGAAGACCCTTTGAAGTCATATTGCATGGTACCCATTCCACGGGTCTCAACTCTCCAGGTTTAAGGGATTCTTCCTTCAGCTAAAACATGCATGTGGAACCCAGAGTATGATCAACCATGTGATCGGGAGACGTGTTCAAATATGTCTCAGTTCTCATCGCCTGGTACTCGGGTGCAACATTCCAGATGCTTTACTAACACTCTCCCGACTTGGAAAGTCAGTGCCTTTAACCTCCTGTTTGGCCCAGTTTGCAAATTCCGCGGAAGATGAACAGGAATAGGGAGAACCAATGAGAGACTAGCTGGAGGTGTCTGGACGGGCAAATTTAACTCTCATTTCCCACCATGAAGAGCAATTAAGCAAAGGCTCAGCGTGCCGTGCCGGAACCAGATTAGGGCCTGAAGCAATCCTGCGGTGTTGCGTCCAGCTCACAAGAAAGCGAGTTGAAGAAAGGAGCTCAGGGGCACTGTTATCACAAACCTGCAGAGTTATAAATGACAGCTATCATCCAAAAATATACTGAAGTAAGGCTGCCAAGAGGACTTGAAAGCGGGGCAGAATTGCAGGAATCCGATTTCAGGAGGTAGACTGGAATTGCATTTAAGCATATGAAAAGAGGCAGAACGTCCACAATGATGCACTTGGCCAAAAAGTGCGTATGCGTTTTTTCCTGAATATGTTCAGGAGAAAACGCATACGCACTTTTTGGCCAACCAAGCAAGCTTGCAAAGGAAATCTGCACTACAATGAAGTCTCACTTTCCCCCGGTCAAAAGGGCCATCTGAAAAAAGTGTAAAATCCAGAAAGGCAGGACAGGCCATGGAGAACTGGGAGCCTTGTTATGCTGATGGGCGGGATGAAAATTGCCAACAGCCACTCAGGAGAAGTGTATGGTGTTTCCTGAAACATCTAAAAAACAAAGCAACGGAGCCTAGGGCACTTCGACTTATAGTCCTATAGCTTAGGGAAATTAAAATCAAAAAGACACAGCCACCCCAATGTTTGGGACCTCTCTGTTTACAAGAACCTCGTTTATGGTACAAGTTCAATATCACAGAAAGGGAAAAATGGATAAAGCTGTTGTGGTACTTACGTACAATGCAATATCACTCAGCAATGAAATCTATGTCATCAGGCCCGTAGCAGCATAATGAGTGGATTCAGGTATGATGATTCAAACTGAAATAAGTCACACAGAAAAAGAAACATCATAAGATATCACTAATACATGGAATGTAAACTTGGCTACACACAAACTGGATTACAAAACAGAACAGGGTCTGAAATTTTGAAAACCAACTTATGCTTGCTTAAGGGGAAAGGTGAGTTGGGGTGCTGCATAAAACCAGAGATTGAAATGAGCACAGATAAAGTTCCTTAAGCCAAACATGTAATAGACAAGAGCTACTCCTTGCTCAACGAAATGGACTCAACACCCCATATTAAACGCCTAAGAATGTAGCTGACTAGTAAGTATCTTAAAACCTATGGATTGCTATGTCTCCTAAAGAGAATCAAGCGTGTGTACAGGGGCATAAACGCAGCAGTGATAGGATTGGAGAGGTTCGGTGAGCAAATGAAGACCCTTTGAAGTCATATTGCATGGTACCCATTCCACGGGTCTCAACTCTCAAGGTTTAAGGGATTCTTCCTTCAGCTAAAGCATGCATGTGGAACCCAGAGTATGATCAATCATGTGATTGGGAGACGTGTTCCAATATGTCTCAGTTCTCGTCCCCTGGTACTCGGGTGCAACATTGCAGATGCTTTACTAACACTCTCCCGACTTGGAGAGATAGTGCCTTTAACCTCCTGTTTGGCCCAGTTTGCAATTTCTGCGGAAGATGAACAGGAATAGGGAGAACCAATGAGAGACTAGCTGGAGGTGTCTGGATGGGCAAATTTAACTCTCATTTCCCACCAAGAAGTGGAATTAACCAAAGGCTCAGCGTGCCGTGCCGGAACCAGATTAGGGCCTGAAGCAATCCTGCGGTGTTGCGGCCAGCTCACAAGAAAGCGAGTTGAAGAAAGGAGCTCAGAAGCACTGTAATTCACAAACCTGCAGAGTTATAAATGACAGCTATCGTCCAAAAATATACTGAAGTAAGGCTGCCAAGAGGACTTGAAAGCGGGGCAGAATTGCAGGAAACCGATTTCAGGAGGTAGACTGGAATTGCATTTAAAGCATAGGAAAAGAGGCAGAACGTCCACAATGATGCACTTGGCCAACAAGGGCATATGCGTTTTTTCCTGAATATATTCAGGAAAAAACGCATACGCCCTTGTTGGCCAACCAAGCAAGCTTGCATAGGATATCTGCACTACATTGAAGTCTCACTTCCCTCCCGGTCAAAAGGACCATCTGAAAAAAGTGTAAAATCCAGAAAGGCAGGACAGGCCATGGAGAACTGGGAGCCTTGTTATGCTGATGGGCAGGATGTAAATTGCCAACAGTCACTGGGGAGAAGTGTATGGTGTTTCCTGAAACATCTAAAAAACAAAGCAACAGAGCCTAGGGCACTTCCACTTATTGTCATATAGCTTAGGGAAATTAAAATCAAAAAGACACAGCCACCCCAAAGTTTGGGACGGCTCTGTTTACCAGAACCTCGTTTACGGTACAAGTTCAATATCGCAGAAAGCGAAAAATGGATAAAGAAGTTGTGGTACTTACGTACAATGCAATATCACTCAGCAATGAAATCTATGTCATCATGCCCGTAGCAGCATAATGAGTGGATTCAGGTATGATGATTCTAACTGAAATAAGTCACACAGAAAAAGAAACGTCATAAGATATCACTAATACACAGAATGTAAACTTGGCTACACAGGCACTGAATTACAAAACAGAACAGGGTCTGAAATTTAGAAAACCAACTTATGCTTGCTTAAGGGGAAAGGTGAGTTGGGGTGCTGCATAAAACCAGAGATTGAAATGAGCACAAATAAAGTTCCTTAAGCCAAATATGTAATATACAAGAGCTACACCTTGCTCAACGAAATGGACTCAACACCCCATATTAAACACCTAAGAATGTACCTGACTAGTAAGTATCTTAAAACCTATGGATTGCTATGTCTCCAAAAGAGAACCAAGCGTGTGTACAGGGGCATAAACGCAACAGTGATAGGATTGGAGAGGTTCGGTGAGCAAATGAAGACCCTTTGAAGTCACATTGCATGGTACCCATTCCACGGGTCTCAACTCTCCAGGTTTAAGGGATTCTTCCTTCAGCTAAAACATGCATGTGGAACCCAGAGTATGATCAACCGTGTGATCGGGAGACGTGTTCAAATATGTCTCAGTTTTCATCCCCTGGTACTCGGGTGCAACATTCCAGACGCTTTACTAACACTCTCCCGACTTGGAGAGTCAGTGCCTTTAACCTCCTGTTTGCCCCAGTTTGCAATTTCTGCGGAAGATGAACAGGAATAGGGAGGACCAATGAGAGACTAGCTGGAGGTGTCTGGACGGGCAAATTTAACTCTCATTTCCCACCAGGAAGAGGAATTAACCAAAGGCTCAGCGTGCCGTGCCGGAACCAGTTTAGGGCCTGAAGCAATCCTGCGGTGTTGCGGCCAGCTCACAAGAAAGCGAGTTGAAGAAAGGAGCTCAGGGGCACTGTAATTCACAAACCTGCAGAGTTATAAATGACAGCTATCGTCCAAAAATATACTGAAGTAAGGCTGCCAAGAGGACTTGAAAGCGGGGCAGAATTGCAGGAAACCGATTTCAGGAGGTAGACTGGAATTGCATTTAAAGCATAGGAAAAGACGCAGAACGTCCACAATGATGCACTTGGCCAAAAAGGGCGTATGCGTTGTTTCCTGAATATATTCAGGAAAGAACGCATACGCACTTTTTGGCCAACCAAGCAAGCTTGCAAAGGAAATCTGCAGTACAATGAAGTCTCACTTCCCCCCGGTCAAAAGGGCCTTCTGAAAAAAGTGTAAAATCCAGAAAGGCACGACAGGCCATGGAGAACTGGGAGCCTTGTTATGCTGATGGGCGGGATGAAAATTGCCAACATCCACTCAGGAGAAGTGTATGGTGTTTCCTGAAACATCTAAAAAACAAAGCAACAGAGCCTAGGGCACTTCCACTTATAGTCCTATAGCTTAGGGAAATTAAAATCAAAAAGACACAGCCACCCTAAACTTTGGGTCGGCTCAGTTTACAAAAACCTCGTTTACGGTACAAGTTAAATATCACAGAAAGCGAAAAATGGATAAAGAAGTTGTGGTACTTACGTACAATGCAATATCACTCAGCAATGAAATCATTGTCATCAGGCCCGTAGCAGCATAATGAGTCGATTCAGGTATGATGATTCTAACTGAAATAAGTCACACAGAAAAAGAAACATCATAAGATATCACTAATACACAGAATGTAAACTTGGCTACAGAGGAACTGGATTACAAAACAGAACAGGGTCTCAAATTTAGAAAACCAACTTATGCTTGCTTAAGGAGAAAGGTGAGTTGGGGTGCTGCATAAAACCAGAGATTGAAATGAGCACAGATAAACTTCCTTAAGCCAAATATGTAATAGACAAGAGCTACTCCTTGCTCAACGAAATGGACTCAACACCCCATATTAAACACCTAATAATGTACCTGACTAGTATCTTAAAAGCTATGGATTGCTATGTCTCCAAAAGAGAATCAAGCGTGTGTACAGGGGCATAAACGCAGCAGTGATAGGATTGGAGAGGTTCGGTGAGCAAATGAAGACCCTTTGAAGTCATATTGCATGGTACCCATTCCACGGGTCTCAACTCTCCAGGTTTAAGGGATTCTTCCTTCAGCTAACACATGCATGTGGAACCCAGACTATGATCAACCGTTTGATCGGGAGACGTGTTCAAATATGTCTCAGTTCTCGTCCCCTGGTACTCGGGTGCAACTTTCCAGACGCTTTACTAACACTCTCCCGAATTGGAGAGTCAGTGCCTTTAACCTCCTGTTTGGCCCAGTTTGCAATTTCTGCGGAAGATGAACAGGAATAGGGAGAACCAATGAGAGACTAGCTGGAGGTGTCTGGATGGGCAAATTTAACTCTCATTTCCCAACTGGAAGAGGAATTAACCAAAGGCTCAGCGTGCCCTGATGGAACCAGATTAGGGTCTGAAGCAATCCTGCGGTGTTGCGGCCAGCTCACAAGAAAGCGAGTTGAAGAAAGGAGCTCAGGGGCACTGTAATTCACAAATCTGTAGAGTTATAAATGACAGCTATGGTCCAAACATATACTGAAGTAAGGCTGCCAAGAGGACTTGAAATCGGCGCAGAATTGCAGGAAACTGATTTCAGGAGGTAGACAGGAATTGCATTTAAAGCATAGGAAAAGAGGCAGAATGTCGACAATGATGCACTTGGCCAAAAAGGGCGTATGCGTTTTTTCCTGAATATATTCAGGAAAACAGGCATATGTCCTTTTTGGTCAACCAAGCAAGCTTGCAAAGGAAATCTGCACTACAATGAAGTCTCACTTCCCCCCAGTCAAAAGGGCCATCTGAAAAAAGTGTAAAATCCAGAAAGGCAGGACAGGCCATGGAGAACTGGGAGCCTTGTTATGCTGATGGGCGGGATGTAAATTGCCAACAGCCACTCGGGAGAAGTGTATGGTGCTTCCTGAAGCATCTAAAAAACACATGAACAGAGCCTAGGGAATTTCCACTTATGGTCCTATAGCTTAGGGAAATTAAAATCAAAAAGACACAGCCACCCCAAAGTTTGGGATGGCTCTGTTGACAAGAACCTCGTTTACGGTACAAGTTCAATATCGCAGAAAGCGAAAAACGGATAAAGAAGTTGTGGTACTTACGTACAATGCAATATCACTCAGGAATGAAATCTATGTCATCAGGCCCGTAACAGCATAATGAGTGGATTCAGGTATGATGATTCTAACTGATATAAGTCACACAGAAAAAGAAACATCACAAGATATCACTAATAAACGGAATGTAAACTTGGCTACACAGGAACTGGATTACAAAAGAGAACAGGGTCTCAAATTTAGAAAACCAACTTATGCTTGCTTAAGGGGAAAGGTGAGTTGGGGTGCTGCATAAAACCAGAGATTGAAATGAGCACAGATAAAGTTCCTTAAGCCAAATATGTAATAGACAAGAGCTACTCCTTGCTAAACGAAATGGACTCAACACCCCATATTAAACGCCTAAGAATGTACCTGACTAGTAAGTATCTTAAAACCTATGGATTGCTATGTCTCCGAAAGAGATTCAAGCGTGTGTACAGGGGCATAAACGCAGCAGTGATAGGATTGGAGAGGTTCGGTGAGCAAACGAAGACCATTTGAAGTCATATTGCATGGTACCCATCCCACGGGTCTCAACTCTCCAGGTTTAAGGGATTCTTCCTTCAGCTGAAACATGCATGTGAAACCCAGAGTATGATGAACCGTGTGATCAGAAGACGTGTTCAAATATGTCTCAGTTCTCCTCCCCTGGTACTCGGGTGCAACATTCCACACGCTTTAGTAACACACTCCCGATTTGGAGAGTCAGTGCCTTTAACCTCCCGTTTGGCCCAGTTTGCAATTTCCGCGGAAGATGAACAGGAATAGGGAGAACCAATGAGAGACTAGCTGGAGGTGTCTGGACGGGCAAATTTAACTCTCATTTCCCACCAGGAAGAGGAATTAAGCAAAGGCTCAGCGTGCCGTGCCGGAACCAGATTAGGGCCTGAAGCAATCCTGCGGTGTTGCGGCCAGCTCACAAGAAAGCGAGTTGAAGAAAGGAGCTCAGGGGCACTGTAATTCACAAACCTGCAGAGTTATAAATGACAGCTATCGTCCAAAAATATACTGAAGTAAGGCTGCCAAGAGGACTTGAAAGCGGGGCAGAATTGCAGGAAACTGATTTCAGTAGGCAGACAGGAATTGCATTTAAAGCATAGGAAAAGAGGCAGAACGTCGACAATGATGCACTTGGCCAAAAAGGGCGTATGCGTTTTTTCCTGAATATATTCCGGAAAAAACGCATACGCACTTTTTGGCCAACAAAGCAAGCTTGCAAAGGAAATCTGCACTACAATGAAGTCTCACTTCCCCCCGGTCAAAAGGGTCATTTCAAAAAAAGTGTAAAATCCAGAAAGGCAGGACAGGCCATGGACAACTGGGAGCCTTGTTGTGCTGATGGGCGGGATGTAAATTGCCAACAGCCACTCTGGAGAAGTGTATGGTGTTTCCTGAAACATCTAAAAAACAAAGCATCAGAGCCTAGGGCACTTCCACTTATGGTCCTATAGCTTAGGGATATTAAAATAAAAAAGACACAGCCACCCCAAAGTTTGGAACGGCTCTGTTTACCAGAGCCACGTTTACGTTACAAGTTCAATATCACAGAAAGTGAAAAATGGATAAAGAAGTTGTGGTACTTACGTACAATGCAATATCACTCAGTAATGAAATCTATGTCATCAGGCCCATAGCAGCATAATGAGTGGATTCAGGTATGATGATTCTAACTGAAATAAGTCACACAGAAAAAGAAACATCATAAGATATCACTAATACACGGAATGTAAACTTGGCTACACAGGAACTGAATTACAAAACAGAACAGGGTCTCAAATTTAGAAAACCAACTTATGCTTGCTTAAGGGGAAAGGTGAGCTGGGGTGCTGCATAAAACCAGAGATTGAAATGAGCACAGATAAAGTTCCTTAAGCCAAATATGTAATAGACAAGAGCTACTCCTTGCTCAACGAAATGGACTCAACACCCCATATTAAACGCCTGAGAATGTACCTGACTAGTAAGTATCTTAAAACCTATGGATTGCTATGTCTCCGAAAGAGAATCATGTGTGTGTACAGGGGCATAAACGCAGCAGTGATAGGATTGGAGAGGTTCAGTGAGCAAATGAAGACCCTTTGAAGTCATATTGCATGGTACCCATTCCACGGGTCTCAACTCTCCAGGATTAAGGGATTCTTCCTTCAGCTAAAACATGCATGTGGAACCCAGAGTATGATCAACCGTGTGATCGGGAGACGGGTTCAAATATGTCTCAGTTTTCGTCCCCTGGTACTCGGGTGCAACATTCCAGACGCTTAACTAACACTCTCCCGAGTTGGAGAGTCAGTGCCTTTAACCTACTGTTTGGCCCAGTTTGCAATTTCTGTGGAAGATGAACAGGAATAGGGAGAACAAAGGAGAGACTAGCTGGAGGTGTCTGGATGGGCAAATTTAACTCTCATTTCCAACCAGGAAGAGGAATTAACCAAAGGCTCAGCGTGCCGTGCCGGAACCAGATTAGGGCCTGAAGGAATCCTGCAGTGTTGCGGCCAGCTCACAAGAAAGCGAGTTGAAGAAAGGAGCTCAGGGGCACTGTAATTCACAAACCTGCAGAGTTATAAATGACAGCTATCGTCCAAAAATATACTGAAGTAAGGCTGCCAAGAGGACTTGAAAGCGGGGAAGAATTGCAGGAAACCGATTTCACGAGGTAGACTGGAATTGCATTTAAAGCATAGGAAAAGAGGCAGAACGTCGACAATGATGCACTTGGCCAAAAAGGGCGTATGCGTTTTTTCCTGAATATATTCAGGACAAAACGCATATGCCCTTTTTGGCCAACCAAGCAAGCTTGCAAAGGAAATCTGCACTACAATGAAGTCTCACTTCCCCCCAGGTCAAAAGGGCCATCTGAAAAAAGTGTAAAATCCAGAAAGGCAGGACAGACCATGGAGAACTGGGAGCCTTGTTATGCTGATGGGTGGGATGTAAATTGCCAACAGCCACTCCGGAGAAGTGTATGGTGTTTCCTGAAACATCTAAAAAACAAAGCAACAGAGCCTAGGGCACTTCCACTTATGGTCCTATAGCTTAGGGAAATTAAAATCAAAAAGACACAGCCACCCCAAAGTTTGGGACGGCTCTGTTTACAAGAAACTCTTTTACGGGACAGGTTCAATATCGCAGAAAGTGAAAAATGGATAAAGAAGTTGTGGTACTTACATACAATGCAATGTAACTCAGCAATGAAATCTATGTCATCAGGCCCGTAGCAGCATAATGAGTGGATTCAGGTATGATGATTCTAACTGAAATAAGTCACAAGAAAAAGGAATATCATAAGATATCACTAATACACGGAATGTAAACTTGGCTACACAGGAACTGAATTACAAAACAGAACAGGGTCTCAAATTTAGAAAACCAACTTATGCTTGCTTAAGGGGAAAGGTGAGTTGGGGTGCTGCATAAAACCAGAGATTGAAATGAGCACAGATAAATTTCCTTAAGCCAAATATGGAATAGACAAGAGCTACTCCTTGCTCAATGAAATGGACTCAACACCCCATATTAAACGCCTAAGAATGTACCTGACTAGTAAGTATCTTAAAACCTATGGATTGCTATGTCTCTGAAAGAGAATCAAGCGTGTGTACAGGGGCATAAATGCAGCAGTGATAGGATTGGAGAGGTTCGGTGAGCAAATGAAGACCCTTTGAAGTCATATTGCATGGTACCCATTCCACGGGTCTCAACTCTCCAGGTTTAAGGGATTCTTCCTTCAGCTAAAGCATGCATGTGGAACCCAGAGTATGATCAACCATGTGATTGGGAGACGTGTTCCAATATGTCTCAGTTCTCGTCCACTGGTACTCGGGTGCAACATTCCAGGTGCTTTACTAATACTCTCCCGACTTGGAGAGTCAGTGTCTTTAACCTCCTGTTTGGCCCAGGTTGCAAATTCCACGGAAGATGAACAGGAAAAGGGAGAACCAATGAGAGACTAGCTGGAGGTGTCTGGACGGGCAAATTTAACTCTCATTTCCCACCAGGAAGAGGAATTAACCAAAGGCTCAGCGTGCCGTGCCGGAACCAGATTAGGGCCTGAAGCAACCCTGCGGTGTTGCGGCCAGCTCACAAGAAAGCGAGTTGAAGAAAGGAGCTCAGGGGCACTGTAATTCACAAACCTGCAGAGTTATAAATGACAGCTATCGTCCAAAAATATACTGAAGTAAGGCTGCCAAGAGGACTTGAAAGCGGGGCAGAATTGCAGGAAACTGATTTCAGTAGGCAGACAGGAATTGCATTTAAAGCAAAGGAAAAGAGGCAGAACGTCGACAATGATGCACTTGGCCAAAAAGGGCATATGCGTTTTTTCCTGAATATATTCAGGAAAAAACGCATACGCCCTTTTTGGCCAACCAAGCAAGCTTGCAAAGGAAATCTGCACTACAATGAAGTCTCACTTGCCCCAGGTCAAAAGGGCCATCTGAAAAAAGTGTAAAATCCAGACAGGCAGGACAGGCCATGGAGAACTGGGAGCCTTGTTATGCTGATGGGCGGGATGTAAATTGCCAACAGCCACTCGGGAGAAGTGTATGGTGTTTCCTGAAACATCTAAAAAACAAAGCAACAGAGGCTAGGGCACTTCCACTTATGATCCTATAGCTTAGGGAAATTAAAATCAAACAGACACAGCCACCCCAAAATTTGGTATGGCTCTTATTACAAGAACCTCGTTTACGGTACAAGTTCAATATCACAGAAAGTGAAAAATGGATAAAGATGTTGTGGTACTTACATACAATGCAATAACACTCAGCAATGAAATCTATGTCATCAGGCACGTAGCAGCATAATGAGTGGATTCAGGTATGATGATTCTAACTGAAATAAGTCACACAGAAAAAGAAACATCATAAGATATCACTAATACACGGAATGTAAACTTGGCTACACAGGAAATGGATTACAAAACAGAACAGGGTCTCAAATTTAGAAAACCAACTTATGCTTGCTTAAGGGGAAAGGTGAGTTGGGGTGCTGCATAAAACCAGAGATTGAAATGAGCACAGATAAAGTTCCTTAAGCCAAATATGGAATAGAAAAGAGCTACTCCCTGCTCAACGACATGGACTCAAAACCCCATGTTAAACACCTTATAATGTACCTGACTAGTAAGTTTCTTAAAACCTAAAGATTGCTATGTCTCTGAAAGAGAATCAAGCGTGAGTACAGGGGCATAAACGCAGCAGTGATAGGATTGGAGAGGTTTGGTGAGCAAATGAAGACCCTTTGAAGTCATATTGCATGGTACCCATTCCACGGGTCTCAACTCTTCAGGTTTAAGGGATTCTTCCTTCAGCTAAAACATGCATGTGGAACCCAGAGTATGATCAACCGTGTGATCGGGAGACGTGTTGAAATATATCTCAGTTCTCATCCCCTGGTACTCGGGTGTAACATTCCAGACGCTTTACTAACACTCTTCCGACTTGGAGAGTCAGTGCCTTTAACCTCCTGTTTGGCCCAGTTTGCAAATTCCGTGGAAGATGAACAGGAATAGGGAGAACCAATGAGAGACTAGCTGGAGGTGTCTGGACGGGCAAATTTAACTCCCATTTCCCACCAGGAAGAGGAATTAACCAAAGGCTCAGCGTGCCGTGCCGGAACCAGATTAGGGCCTGAAGGAATCCTGCGGTGTTGCGGCCAGCTCACAAGAAAGCGAGTTGAAGAAAGGAGCTCAGGGGCACTGTAATTCACAAACCTGCAGAGTTATAAATGACAGCTATCGTCCAAAAATATACTGAAGTAAGGCTGCCAAGAGGACTTGAAAGCGGGGCAGAATTGCAGGAAACCGATTTCAGGAGGTAGACAGGAATTGCATTTAAAGCATAGGAAAAGAGGCAGAACGTCCACAATGATGCACTTGGCCAAAAAGGGCATATGCGTTTTTTCCTGAATATATTCAGGAAAAAAAGCATACGCCCTTTTTGGCCAACCAAGCAAGCTTGCAAAGGACATCTGCACTACAATGAAGTCTCACTTCCCCGCGGTCAAAGGGGCCATCTGAAAAAAGTGTAAAATCCAGAAAGGCAGGACAGGCCATGGAGAACTGGGAGCCTTGTTATGCTGATGGGCGGGATGTAAACTCCAAACAGCCACAGGGGAGACGTGTATGGTGTTTCCTGAAACATCTAAAAAACAAAGCAACACAGCCTAGGGCACTTCCACTTATGGTCCTATAGCTTAGGGAAATTAAAATCAAAAAGACACAGCCACCCCAAAGTTTGGGATGGCTCTGTTTACAAGAACCTCGTTTACGGTACAAGTTCAATATCGCAGAAAGTGAAAAATGGATAAAGAAGTTGTGGTACTTACGTACAATGCAATATCACTCAGCAATGAAATCTATGTCATCAGGCCCGTAGCAGAAAATGAGTGGGTTCAGGTATGATGAATCTAACTGAAATAAGTCACACAGAAAAAGAAACATCATAAGATATCACTAATACACGGAATGTAAACTTGGCTACACAGGAACTGGATTACAAAACAGAACAGGGTCTCCAATTTAGAAAACCAACTTATGCTTGCTTAAGGGGAAAGGTGAGTTGGGGTGCTGCATAAAACCAGAGATTGAAATGAGCACAGATAAAGTTCCTTAAGCCAAATATGGAATAGACAAGAGCTACTCCTTCCTCAACGAAATGGACTCAAAACCCCATGTTAAACACCTTATAATGTACCTGACTTGTAAGTATCTTAAAACCTAAAGATTGCTATGTCTCTGAAAGAGAATCAAGCGTGAGTATAGGGGCATAAACGCAACAGTGATACGATTGGAGAGGTTCGGTGAGCAAATGAAGACCCTTTGAAGTCATATTGCATGGTACCCATTCCACGGGTCTCAACTCTCCAGGTTTAAGGGATTCTTCCTTCAGCTAAAACATGCATGTGGAACCCAGAGTATGATCAAACGTGTGATCGGGAGACGTGTTCCAATATGTCTCAGTTCTCGTCCCCTGGTACTCGGGTGCAACATTCCATACGCTTTACTAACACTCTCCTGAATTGGAGAGTCAGTGCCTTTAACCTCCTGTTTGGCCCAGGTTGCAAATTCCGCGGAAGATTAACAGGAATAGGGAGAACCAATGAGAGACTAGCTGGAGGTGTCTGGACGGGCAAATTTAACTCTCATTTCCCACCACGAAGAGGAATTAACCAAAGGCTCAGCGTGCCATGTCGGAATCAGATTAGGGCCTGAAGCAATCCTGCGGTGTTGCTGCCAGCTCACAAGAAAGCAATTTGAAGAAAGGAGTTCAGGGGCACTGTAATTCACAAACCTGCAGAGTTATAAATGACAGCTATCGTCCAAAAATATACTGAAGTAATGCTGCCAAGAGGACTTGAAAGCCGGGCAGAATTGCAGGAAACCGATTTCAGGAGGTAGACTGGAATTGCATTTAAAGCATAGGAAAAGAGGCAGAACGTCGAGAATGATGCACTAGGCCAAAAAGGGCGTATGTGTTTTTTCCTGAATATATTCAGGAAAAAACGCATACGCCCTTTTTGGCCAACCAAGCAAGCTTGCAAAGGAAATCTGCACTACAATGAAGTCTCACTTCCCCCCGGTCAAAAGGGCCATCTGAAAAAAGTGTAAAATCCAGAAAGGCAGGACAGGCCATGGAGAACTGGGAGCCTTGTTATGTTGATTGGCGGGATGTAAATTGCCAACAGCCACTCAGGAGAAGTGTATGGTGTTTCCTGAAACATCGAAAAAACAAAGCAACAGAGCCTAGGGCAGTTCCACTTATGGTCCTATAGCTTAGGGAAATTGAAATCAATAAGACACAGCCACCCCAAAGTTTGGGACGGCTCTGTTTACAAGAACCCCATTTATGGTACAAGTTCAATATCGCAGAAAGTGAAAACTGGATAAAGAAGTTGTGGTACTTACGTACAATGCAATATCAATCAGCAATGAAATCTATGTCATCAGGCCTGTAAAGCATAGAGTGGATTCACGTATGATGATTCTAACTGAAATAAGTCACACAGAAAAAGAAACATCATAAGATAACACTAATACACGGAGTGTAAACTTGGCTACACAGGAACTGGATTACAAAACAGAACAGGGTCTCAAATTTAGAAAACCAACTTATGCTTGCTTAAGGGGAAAGGTGAGTTGGGGTGCTGCATAAAACCAGAGATTGAAATGAGCACAGATAAAGTTCCTTAAGCCAAATATGTAATAGACAAGGGCTACTCCTTGCTCAACGAAATGGACTCAAAACCCCTTATTAAACGCCTAATAATGTACCTGACTAGTAAGTATCTTAAAACTTATGGATTGCTATGTCTCTGAAAGAGAATCAAGCGTGAGTACAGGGGCATAAACGCAGCAGTGATAGGATTGGAGAGGTTTGGTGAGCAAATGAAGACCCTTTGAAGTCATATTGCATGGTACCCATTCCACGGGTCTCAACTCTCCAAGTTTAAGGGATTCTTCCTTCAGCTAAAAAATGCATGTGGAACACAGAGTGTGATCAACCGTGTGATCGGGAGATGTGTTCTAATATGTCTCAGTTCTCATCCCCTGGTACTCGGGTGCAAAATTGCAGACGCTTTACTAATATTCTCCCGACTTGGAGAGACAGTGCCTTTAACTTCCTGTTTGGCCCAGTTTGCAATTTCTGCGGAAGATGAACAGGAATAGGGAGAACCAATGAGAGACTAGCTGGAGGTGTCTGGACGGGCAAATTTAACTCTCATTTCCCACCAGGAAGAGGAATTAACCAAAGGCTCAGCGTGCCGTGCCAGAACCAGATTAGGGCCTGAAGCAATCTTGCGGTGTTGAGGCCAGCTCACAAGAAAGCGAGTTGAAGAGAGGAGCTCAGGGGCACTGTAATTCACAAACCTGCAGAGTTATAAATGACAGCTATCGTACAAAAATCTACTGAAGTAAGGCTGCCAAGAGGGCTTGAAACCGGGGCAGAATTGCAGGAAACCGATTTCAGGTGGTAGACTTGATTTGCATTTAAAGCATAGGAAAAGAGGCAGAACGTCGACAATGATGAACTTGCCAAAAAGGGCGTATGCTTTTTTTCCTGAATATATTCAGGAAAAAAAACATACGCCCTTTTAGGCCAACCAAGCAAGCTTGCAAAGGAAATCTGCACTACAATGAAGTCTCACTTCCCCCCAGTCAAATGGGCCATCTGAAAAAAGTGTAAAATCCAGAAAGGCAGGACAGGCCATGGAGAACTGGGAGCCCTGTTATGCTGATGGGCGGGATGTAAATTGCCAACAGCCACTCAGGAGAAGTGTGTGGTGTTTCCTGGAACGTCTAAAACAAAGCAACAGAGCCTAGGGCACTTCCACTTATGGTCCTATAGCTTAGGGAAATTAAAATAAAAAAGACACAGCCACCCCAAAGTTTGGGACGGCTCTGTTTACAAGAACCTCGTTTACGGTACAAGTTCAATTTCACAGAAAGCGAAAAATGGATAAAGAAGTTGTGGTACTTACGTACAATGCAATATCACTCAGCAATGAAATCTTTGTCATCAGGCCAATAGCAGCATAATGAGTGGATTCAGGTATGATGATTCTAACTGAAATAAGTCACACAGAAAAAGAAACATCATAAGATATCACTAATACACGGAATGTAAACTTGGCTACACAGGAACTGGATTACAAAACAGAACAGGGTCTCAAATTTAGAAAACCAACTTATGCTTGCTTAAGGCGAAAGGTGAGTTGGGGTGCTGCATAAAACCAGAGATTGAAATGAGCACAGATAAAGTTCCTTAAGCCAAATATGGAATAGACAAGAGCTACTCCTTGCTCAATGAAATGGACTCAACACCCCATATTAAACGCCTAAGAATGTACCTGACTAGTAAGTATCTTAAAACCTATGGATTGCTATGTCTCCGAAAGAGAATCAAGCGTGTGTACAGGGGCATAAATGCAGCAGTGATAGGATTGGAGAGGTTCGGTTAGCAAATGAAGACCCTTTGAAGTCATATTGCATGGTACCCATTCCACGGGTCTCAACTCTCCAGGTTTAAGGGATTCTTCCTACAGCTAAAGCATGCATGTGGAACCCAGAGTATGATCAACCATGTGATTGGGAGACCTGTTCCAATATGTCTCAGTTCTCGTCCACTGGTACTCGGGTGCAACATTCCAGGTGCTTTACTAATACTCTCCCGACTTGGAGAGTCAGTGTCTTTAACCTCCTGTTTGGCCCAGGTTGCAAATTCCACGGAAGATGAACAGGAATAGGGAGAACCAATGAGAGACTAGCTGGAGGTGTCTGGACGGGCAAATTTAACTCTCATTTCCCACCAGGAAGAGGAATTAACCAAAGGCTCAGCGTGCCGTGCCGGAACCAGATTAGGGCCTGAAGCAACCCTGCGGTGTTGCGGCCAGCTCACAAGAAAGCGAGTTGAAGAAAGGAGCTCAGGGGCACTGTAATTCACAAACCTGCAGAGTTATAAATGACAGCTATCGTCCAAAAATATACTGAAGTAAGGCTGCCAAGAGGACTTGAAAGCGGGGCAGAATTGCAGGAAACCGATTTCAGGAGGTAGACTGGAATTGCATTTAAAGCATAGGAAAAGAGGCAGAACGTCGACAATGATGCACTTGGCCAAAAAGGGCGTATGCGTTTTTTCCTGCATATATTCAGGAAAAAACGCATACGCCCATTTTGGCCAACCAAGCAAGCTTGCAAAGGAAATCTGCACTACAATGAAGTCTCACTTCCCCCCGGTCAAAAGGGCCATCTGAAAAAAGTGTAAAATCCAGAAAGGCAACACAGGCCATGGAGAACTGGGAGCCTTGTTATGCTGATGGGCGGGATGTAAATTGCCAACAGCCACTAGGGAGAAGTGTATGGTGTTTCCTGAAACATCTAAAAAACAAAGCAACAGAGCCTAGGGCACTTCCACTTATGGCCCTATAGCCTAGGGAAATTAACATCAAAAAGACACAGCCACCCCAAAGTCTGGGACGGCTCTGTTTAGAAGAAACTCGTTTAAGGGACTAGTTCAATATCGCAGAAAGTGAAAAATGGATAAAGAAGTTGTGGTACTTACGTACAATGCAATATCACTCAGCAATGAAATCTATGTCATCAGGCCAGTAGCAGCATAATGAGTGGATTCAGGTATGATGATTCTAACTGAAATAAGCCACACAGAAAAAGAAACATCATAAGATATCACTAATACACGGAATGTAAACTTGGCTACACAGGAACTGTATTACAAAAGAGAACAGGGTCTCAAATTTAGAAAACCAACTTATGCTTGCTTAAGGGGAAAGGTGAGTTGGGGTGCTGCATAAAACCAGAGATTGAAATGAGCACAGATAAAGTTCCTTAAGCCAAATATGGAATAGACAAGAGCTACTCCTTGCTCAACGAAATGGACTCAACACCCCATATTAAATGCCTAAGAATGTACCTGACTAGTAAGTATCTTAAAACCTATGGATTGCTATGTCTCCAAAAGAGAATCAAGCGTGTGTACAGGGGCATAAACGCAGCAGTGATAGGATTGGAGAGGTTCGGTGAGCAAATGAAGACCCTTTGAAGTCATATTGCATGGTACCCATTCCACGGGTCTCAACTCTCCAGGTTTAAGGGATTCTTCCTTTACCTAAAGCATGCATGTGGAACCCAGAGTATGATCAACCATGTGATCGGGAGACGTGTTCCAATATGTCTCAGTTCTCGTCCCCTTGTACTCGGGTGCAACATTCCAGACGCTTTACTAACACTCTCCCGACTTGGAGAGTCAGTGCCTTTAAACTCCTGTTTGGGCCAGTTTGCAATTACTGCGGAACATGAACAGGAATAGGGAGAACCAATGAGAGACTAGCTGGAGGTGTCTGGACGGGCAAATTTAACTCTCATTTCCCACCAGGAAGAGGAATTAAGCAAAGGCTCAGCGTGCCGTGCCAGAACCAGATTAGGGCCTGAAGCAATCCTGCGGTGTTGCGGCCAGCTCACAAGAAAGCGAGTTGAAGAAAGGCGCTCGGGGCACTGTAATTCACAAACCTGCAGAGTTATAAATGACAGCTATCGTCCAAAAATATACTGAAGTAAGGCTGCCAAGAGGACTTGAAAGCGGGGCAGAATTGCAGGAAGCCGATTTCAGGAGGTAGACTGGAATTGCATTTAAAGCATAGGAAAAGAGGCAGAATGTCCACAATGATGCACTTGGCCAAAAAGGGCGTATGCGTTTATTCCTGAATATATTCAGGAAAAAACGCATACGCCCTTTTTGGCCAACCAAGCAAGCTTGCATAGGAAATCTGAACAACAATGAAGTCTCACTTCCCCCTGGTCAAAAGGGCCATCTGAATAAAGTGTAAAATCCAGAAAGGCAGGACAGGCCATGGAGAAATGGGAGCCTTGTTATGCTGATGGGCGGGATGTAAACTGCCAACAGCCACTAGGGAGAAGTGTATGGTGTTTCCTGAAACATCTAAAAAACAAAGCAACAGAGCCTAGGGCACTTCCACTTATGGTCCTATAGCTTAGGGAAATTAAAATCAAAAAGACACAGCCACCCCAAAATTTGGGATGGCTCTGTTTACAAGAACCTCATTTACGGTACAAGTTCAATTTTGCAGAAAGTGAAAAATGGATAAAGAAGTTTTGGTACTTACGTACAATGCAATATCCCTCAGCAATGAAATCTATGTTATCAGGCCCGTAGCAGCATAGACTGGATTCAGGTATGATGATTCTAACTGAAATAAGTCACACAGAAAAAGAAATATCATAAGATATCACTAATACACGGAATGTAAACTTGACTACACAGGAACTAGATTACAAAAGAGAACAGGGTCTCAAATTTAGAAAACAAACTTATGCTTGCTTAAGACGAAAGGTGAGTTGGGGTGCTGCGTAAAACCAGAGATTGAAATGAGCACAGATAAAGTTCCTTAAGCCAAATATGTAATAGACAAGAGCTACTCCTTGCTCAACGAAATGGACTCAAAACCCCATGTTAAACACCTGATAATGTACCTGACTAGTAAGTATCTTAAAACCTAAAGATTGCTATGTGTCTGAAAGAGAATCAAGTGTGAGTACAGGGGCATAAACGCAGCAGTGATAGGATTGGAGAGGTTCGGTGAGCAAATGAAGACCCTTTGAAGTCATATTGCATGGTACCCATTCCACGGGTCTCAACTCTCCAGGTTTAAGGGATTCTTCCTTCAGCTAAAACAAGCATGTGGAACCCAGAGTATGATCAACTGTGTGATCGGGAGACGTGTTCAAATATGTCTCAGTTCTCGTCCCCTGGTACTCGGGTGCAACATTCCAGACGCTTTACTAACACTCTCCCGACTTGGAGAGTCAGTGCCTTTAACCTCCTGTTTGGCCCAGTTTCCAATTTCTGCGGAAGATGAACAGGAATAGGGAGGACAAATGAGAGACTAGCTGGAGGTGTCTGGACGGGCAAATTTAACTCTCATTTCCCACCAGGAAGAGGAATTAACCAAAGGCTCATTGTGCCGTGCCGGAACTAGATTAGGGCCTGAAGCAATCCTGCGGTGTTGCGGCCAGCTCACAAGAAAGCGAATTGAAGAAAGGAGCTCAGGGGCAGTGTAATTCACAAACCTGCAGAGTTATAAATGACAGCTATCGTCCAAAAATATACTGAAGTAAGGCTGCCAAGAGGACTTGAAAGCGGGGCAGAATTGCAGGAAACTGATTTCAGGAGGTACACTGGAATTGCATTTAAAGCATAGGAAAAGAGGCAAAACGTCGACAATGATAAACTTGGCCACAAAGGGCGTATGCGTTTTTTCCTGAATATATTCAGGAAAAAACGCATACGCCCTTTTTGGCCAACCAAGCAAGCTTGCAAAGGAAATCTGCACTACAATGAAGTCTCACTTGCCCCTGGTCAAAAGGGCCATCTGAAAAAAGTGTAAAATCCAGACAGGCAGGACAGGCCATGGAGAACTGGGAGCCTTGTTATGCTGATGGGCGGGATGTATATTGCCAACAGCCACTCGGGAGAAGTGTATGGTGTTTCCTGAAACATCTAAAAAACAAAGCAACAGAGCCTAGGGCACTTCCAGTTATGGTCCTATAGCTTAGGGAAATTAAAATCAAAAAGACACAGCCACCCCTAAGTTTGGGACGGCTCTGTTTACAAGAAACTCGTTTATGGGACTAGTTCAATATCGCAGAAACTGAAAACTGGATAAAGCAGTTGTGGTACTTACGTACAATGCAATATCACTCAGCAATGAAATCTATGTCATCAGGCCCGTAGCAGCATAATGAGTGGATTCAGGTATGATGATTCTAACTGAAATAAGTCACACAGGAAAAGAAACATCAGAAGATATCACTAATACACGGAATGTAAACCTGGCTACACAGGAACTGAATTACAAAACAGAACAGGGAATCAAATTTAGAAAACCAACTTATGCTTGCTTAAGGGGAAAGGTGAGTTGGGGTGCTGCATAAAACCAGACATTGAAATGAGCACAGATAAAGTTCCTTAAGCCAAATATGGAATAGACAAGAGCTACTCCTTGCTCAACGAAATGGACTCAACACCTCATATTAAAAGCCTAAGTATGTAGCTGTCTAGTAAGTATCTTAAAACCTATGGATTGCTATGTCTCCGAAAGAGAATCAAGTGTGTGTACAGGGGCATAAACGCAGCAGTGATAGGATTGGAGAGTTTTGGTGAGCAAATGAAGACCCTTTGAAGTCATATTGCATGGTACCCATTCCACGGGTCTCAACTCTCCAGGTTTAAGGGATTCTTCCTTCAGCTAAAACATGCATGTGGAACCCAGAGTGTGATCAACCGTGTGATCGGAAGACGTGTTCCAATATGTCTCACTTTTCGTCCCCTGGTACTCGGGTGCAATATTCCAGACGTTTTACTAACAATCTCCCGACTTGGAGAGTCAGTGCCTTTAACCTCCTGTTTGGCCCAGTTTGCAAATTCTGCGGAAGATGAACAGGAATAGGGAGGACCAATGAGAGACTAGCTAGAGGTGTCTGGACGGGCAAATTTAACTCTCATTTCCCACCAGGAAGAGGAATTATCCAAAAGCTCAGCGTGTCATGCCGGAACCAGATTAGGGCCTGAAGCAATCCTGCATTGTTGCGGCCAGCTCACAAGAAAGCGAGTTGAAGAAAGGAGCTCAGGGACACTGTAATTCACAAACCTGCAGAGTTATAAATGACAGCTATCGTCCAAAAATATACTGAAGTAAGCCTGCCAAGAGGACTTGAAACTGGGGCAGAATTGCAGGAAACCGATATCGGGAGGTAGACTGGAATTGCATTTAAAGCATAGGAAAAGAGGCAGAACGTCCACAATGATGCACTTGGCCAAAAAGGGCGTATGCGTTTTTTCCTGAATATATTCAGGAAAATACGCATACGCCCTTTTTGGCCAACCAAGCAAGCTTGCAAAGGAAATCTGCACTACAATGAAGTCTCACTTCCCCCCGATCAAAAGGGCCATCTGAAAAAAGTGTAAAATCCAGAAAGGCAGGACCGGCCATGGAGAACTGGGAGCCTTGTTATGCTGATGGGCGGGATGTAAATTGCCAACAGCCACTCGGGAGAAGTGTATGGTGTTTCCTGAAACATCTAAAAAAGAAAGCAACAGAGCCTAGGTCAATTCCACTTATGGTCCTATAGTTTAGGGAAATTAAAATCAAAAAGACACAGCCACCCCAAAGTTTGGGATGGCTCTGTTTACAAGAACCTCGTTTATGGTACAAGTTCAATATCGCAGAAAGCGAAAAATGGATAAAGCAGTTGTGGTACTTACATACAATGCAATATCACTCAGCAATGAAATCTATGTCAACAGGCCTGTAGCAGAAAATGAGTGGGCTCAGGTATGATGATTCTAACTGAAATAAGTCACACAGAAAAAGAAACATCATAAGATATCACTAATACACGGAATGTAAACTTGGCTACACAGGAACTGGATTACAAAAGAGAACAGGGTCTCAAATTTAGAAAACCAACTTATGCTTGCTTAAGGGGAAATGTGAGTTGGGGTGCTGCATAAAACCAGAGATTGAAATGAGCACAGATAAAGTTCCTTAAGCCAAATATGTAATAGACAAGAGCTATTCCTTGCTCAACGAAATGGACTCAACACCCCATATTAAACGCCTAAGAATGTACCTGATTAGTAAGTATCTTAAAACCTATGGATTGCTATGCCTCCGAAAGAGAATCAAGCGTGTGTACAGGGGCATAAACGCAGCAGTGATAGGATTGGAGAGGTTCGGTGAGCAAATGAAGACCCTTTGAAGTCATATTGCATGGTACCCATTCCACGGTTCTCAACTCTCCAGGTTTAAGGGATTCTTCCTTCAGCTAAAACAAGCATGTGGAACCCAGAGTATGATCAACTGTGTGATCGGGAGACGTGTTCCAATATGTCTCAGTTCTCGTCCCCTGGTACTCGGGTGCAACATTCCAGACGCTTTACTAACACTCTCCCGACTTGGAGAGTCAGTGCCTTTAACCTCCTGTTTGGCCCAGTTTCCAATTTCTGCGGAAGATGAACAGGAATAGGGAGGACAAATGAGAGACTAGCTGGAGGTGTCTGGACGGGCAAATTTAACTCTCATTTCCCACCAGGAAGAGGAATTAACCAAAGGCTTAGTGTGCCGTGCCGGAACTAGATTAGGGCCTGAAGCAATCCTGCGGTGTTGCGGCCAGCTCACAAGAAAGCGAATTGAAGAAAGGAGCTCAGGGGCAGTGTAATTCACAAACCTGCAGAGTTATAAATGACAGCTATCGTCCAAAAATATACTGAAGTAAGGCTGCCAAGAGGACTTGAAAGCGGGGCAGAACTGCAGGAAAGCAATTTCAGGAGGAACACTGGAATTGCATTTAAAGCATAGGAAAAGAGGCAGAACGTCGACAATGATGCACTTGGCCAAAAAGGGCGTATGCGTTTTTTCCTGAATATATTCAGGAAAAAACGCATATGCCCTTTTTGGCCAACCAAGCAAGCTTGCAAAGGAAATCTGCACTACAATGAAGTCTCACTTCCCTCCGGTCAAAAGGGCCAACTGAAAAAAGTGTAAAATCCAGCAAGGCAGGACAGGGCATGGAGAACTGCTAGCCTTGTTATGCTGATGGGCGGGATGTATATTGCCAACAGCCACTCAGGAGAAGTGTATGGTGTTTCCTGAAACATCTAAAAAACAAAGCAACAGAGCCTAGGGCACTTCCACTTATGGCCCTATAGCTTAGGGAAATTAACATCAAAAAGACACAGCCACCCCAAATTTGGGACGGCTCTGTTTACAAGAAACTCGTTTACGGGACAAGTTCAATATCACAGAAAGTGAAAAATGGATAAAGCAGTTGTGGTACTTACGTACAATGCAATATCACTCAGCAATGAAATCTATGTCATCAGACCCATAGCAGCATAATGAGTGGATTCAGGTATGATGATTCTAACTGAAATAAGTCACACAGAAAAAGAAACATCATAAGATATCACTAATACACGGAATGTAAACTTGGCTACACAGGAACTGGATTACAAAAGAGAACAGGGTCTCAAATTTGGAAAACGAACTTATGCTTGCTTAAGGGGAAAGGTGAGTTGGGGTGCTGCATAAAACCAGAGATTGAAATGAGCACAGATAAAGTTCCTTAAGCCAAATATGGAATAGACAAGAGCTACGCATTGCTCAACGAAATGGACTCAACACACCATATTAAACGCCTAAGTATGTACGTGACTAGTAAGTATCTTAAAACCCATGGATTGCTATATCTCCAAAAGAGAATCAAGCGTGTGTACAGGGGCATAAACGCAGCAGTGATAGGATTGGAGAGGTTCGGTGATCAAATGAAGACCCTTTGAAGTCATATTGCATGGTACCCATTCCACGGGTCTCAACTCTCCAGGTTTAAGGGATTCTTCCTTCAGCTAAAACATGCATGTGGAACCCAGAGTGTGATCAACCGTGTGATCGGGAGACATGTTCCAATATGTCTCAGTTCTCGTCCCCTGGTACTCGGGTGCAACATTCCAGATGCTTTACTAACACTCTCCCGACTTGGAGAGTCAGGGCCTTTAACCTCCTATTTGGCCCAGTTTGCAATTTCTGCGGAAGATGAACAGGAATAGGGAGAACCAATGAGAGACTAGCTGGTGGTGTCTGGACGGGCAAATTTAAGTCTCATTTCCCACCAGGAAGAGGAATTAACCAAAGGCTCAGCGTGCCGTGCCGGAACCAGATTAGGGCCTGAAGCAATCCTGCGGTGTTGCGGCCAGCTCACAAGAAAGCGAGTTGAAGAAAGGAGCTCAGGGGCCCTGTAATTCACAAACCTGCAGAATTATAAATGACAGCTATCATCCAAAAATATACTGAAGTAAGGCTGCCAAGAGGACTTGAAAGCGGGGCAGAATTGCAGAAAACCGATTTCAGGAGGTAGACTGGAATTGCATTTAAAGCATAGGAAAAGAGGCAGAACGTGGACAATGATAAATGTGGCCAAAAAGGGCGTATGCATTTTTTCCTGAATATATTCAGGAAAAAACTCATACGCCCTTTTTGGCCAACCAAACAAGCTTGCAAAGGAAATCTGCACTACAATGAAGTCTCACTTCCCCGCGGTCAAAAGGGCCATCTGAAAAAAGTGTAAAATCCAGAAAGGCAGAACAGGCCATGGAGAACTGGGAGCCTTTTTATGCTGATGGGCGGGATGTAAATTGCCAACAGCCACTCGGGAGAAGTGTATGGTGTTTCCTGAAACATCTAAAAAACAAAGCAACAGAGCCTAGGGCATTTCCACTTATGGTCCTATAGCTTAGGGAAATTAAAATCAAAAAGACACAGCCACCCCAAAGTTTGGGACGGCTCTCTTTACAAGAACCGCATTTATGGTACAAGTTCAATATCGCAGAAAGCGGAAAATGGATAAAGAAGTTGTGGTACTTACGTACAATGCAATATCACTCAGCAATGAAATCTATGTCATCAGGCACGTAGCAGCATAATGAGTGGATTCAGTTATGATGATTCTAACTGAAATAAGTCACACAGAAAAAGAAACATCATAAGATATCACTAATACACGGAATGTAAACTTGGCTACACAGGAACTGGATTACAAAACAGAACAGGGTCTCAAATTTAGAAAACCAACTTATGCTTGCTTAAGGGGAAAGGTGAGTTGGGGTGCTGCATAAAACCAGAGATTGAAATGAGCACAGATAAAGTTCCTTAAGCCAAATATGTAATAGACAAGAGCTACTCCTTGCTCAATGAAATGGACTCAACACCCCATATTAAACGCCAAAGAATGTAGCTGACTAGTAAGTATCTTAAAACCTATGGATTGCTATGTCTCCAAAGGAGAATCAAGCGTGTGCACAGGGGCATAAACGCAACAGTGATAGGATTGGAGAGGTTCGGTAAGCAAATGAAGACCCTTTGAAGTCATATTGCATGGTACCCATTCCACGGGTCTCAACTCTCCAGGTTTAAGGGATTCTTCCTTCAGCAAAATCATGCATGTGGAACCCAGAGTATGATCAACCGTGTGATCGGGAGACATGTTCAAATATGTCTCCGTTCTCGTCCCCTGGAACTCGGGTGCAACATTCCAGACGCTTTACTAACACTCTCCCGACTTGGAGAGTCAGTGCCTTTAACCTCCTGTTTGGCCCAGTTTGCAATTTCTGCGGAAGATGAACAGGAATAGGGAGAAGCAATGAGAGGCTAGCTGGAGGTGTCTGTACGGGCCAATTTAACTCTCATTTCCCACCAGGAAGAGGAATTAACGAAAGGCTTAGCGTGTCGTGCCGGAACCAGATTAGGGCCTGAAGCAATCCTGCGGTGTTGCGGCCAGCTCACAAGAAAGCGAGTTGAAGAAAGGAGCTCAGGGGCACTGTAATTCACAAACCTGCAGAGTTATAAATGACAGCTATCGTCCAAAAATATACTGAAGTAAGGCTGCCACGAGGACTTGAAAGCGGGGCAGAATTGCAGGAAACCGATTTCAGGAGGTAGACTGGAATTGCATTTAAAGCATAGGAAAAGAGGCAGAACGTCAACAATGATGCACTTGGCCAAAAAGTGTGTATGCATTTTTTCCTGAATATATTCAGGAAAAAATGCATACGCCCTTTTTGGCCAACCAAGCAAGCTTGCAAAGGAAATCTGCACTACAATGAAGTCTCACTTCCCCCCGGTCAAAAGGGCCATCTGAAAAAAGTATAAAATCCAGAAAGGCAGGACAGGCCATGGAGAACTGGAAGCCTTGTTATGCTGATGAGCGGGATGTAAATTGCCAACAGCCACTCAGGAGAAGTGTATGGTGTTTCTTGAAACATATAAAAAACAAAGCAACAGAGCCTAGAGCAGATCCACTTATGGCCCTATAGCTTAGGGAAATTAAAATCAAAAAGACACAGCCACCCCTAAGTTTGGGACGGCTCTGTTTACAAGAAACTCGTTTATGGGACTAGTTCAATATCGCAGAAAGTGAAAAATGGATAAAGCAGTTGTGGTACTTACGTACAATGCAATATCACTCAGCAATGAAATCTATGTCATCAGGCCCGTAGCAGCATAATGAGTGGATTCAGGTATGATGATTCTAACTGAAATAAGTCACACAGGAAAAGAAACATCAGAAGATATCACTAATACACGGAATGTAAACTTGGCTACACAGGAACTGGATTACAAAACAGAACAGTGTCTCAAATTTAGAAAACCAACTTATGCTTGCTTAAGGGGAATGGTGAGTTGGGGTGCTGCATAAAACTAGAGATGAAATGAGCACAGATAAAGTTCCTTAAGCCAAATGTGGAATAGACAAGAGCTACTCCTTGCTCAACGAAATGGACTCAACACCCCATATTAAACGCCTAAGAATGTACCTGACTAGTAAGTATCTTAAAACCTATGGATTGCTATGTCTCCGAAAGAGAATCAAGCGTTTGTACAGGGGCATAAACACAGCACTGATAGGATTGGAGAGGTTCGGTGAGCAAATGAAGACCCTTTGAAGTCATATTGCATGGTACCCATTCCACGGGTCTCAACGCTCCAGGTTTAAGGGATTCTTCCTTCAGCTAAATCATGCATGTGGAACCCTGAGTATGATCAACCATGTGATCGGGAGACGTGTTCCAATATGTCTCAGTTTTCGTCCCCTGGTACTCGGGTGCAACATTCCAGACGCTTTACTAACACTCTCCCGACTTGGAGAGTCAGTGCCTTTAACCTCCTGTTTGGCCCAGTTTGCAATTTCTGCGGAAGATGAACAGGAATAGGGAGAACCAATGAGAGACTAGCTGGAGGTGTCTGGACGGGCAAATTTAACTCTCATTTCCCACCAGGAAGAGGAATTAATCAAAGGCTCAGCGTGCCGTGCCGGAACCAGATTAGGGCCTGAAGCAATCCTGCGGTGTTGCGGCCAGCTCACAAGAAAGCGAGTTGAAGAAAGGAACTCAGGGGCACTGTAATTCACAAACCTGCAGAGTTATAAATGACAGCTATCGTCCAAAAATATACTGAAGTAAGCCTGCCAAGACGACTTGAAAGCACGGCAGAATTTCAGGAAACCGATTTCAGGAGGTAGACTGGAATTGCATTTAAAGCATAGGAAAAGAGGCAGAACGTCGACAATGATACACTTGGCAAAAAAGGGCGTATGCGTTTTTTCCTGAATGTATTCAGGAAAAAACGTCTACGAACTTTTTGGCCAACCAAGCAAGCTTGAAAAGGAAATCTGCACTACAATGAAATCTCACTTTCCCCCGGTCAAAAGGGCCATCTGAAAAAAGTGTAAAATCCAGAAAGGCAGGACAGGCCATGGAGAACTGGGAGACTTGTTATGCTGATGGGCCGGATGTAAATTGCCAACAGCCAATGGGGAGAAGTGTATGGTGTTTCCTGAAACATCTAAAAAACAAAGCAACAGAGCCTAAGGCACTTCCACTTATGGTCCTATAGCTTAGGGAAATTAAAATCAAAAAGACACAGCCACCCCAAAGTTTGGGATAGCTCTGTTTACAATAACATCATTTACGGTACAAGTTCAATATCGCAGAAAGCGAAAAATGGATAAAGAAGTTGTGGTACTTATGTACAATGCAATATCACTCAGCAATGAAATCTATGTCATCAGGCCCATAGCAGCATAATGAGTGGATTCAGGTATGATGATTCTAACTGAAATAAGTCACACAGAAAAAGAAACATCATAAGATATCACTAATACACGGAATGTAAACTTGGCTACAGAGGAACTGGATTACAAAACAGAACAGGGTCTCAAATTTAGAAAACAACTTATGCTTGCTTAAGGGGAAAGGTGAGTTGGGGTGCTGCATAAAACCAGACATTGAAATGAGCACAGATAAAGTTCCTTAAGCCAAATATGTAATAGACAAGAGCTACTCCTTGCTCAAAGAAATGGGCTCAACACCCCATAATAAACGACTAAGAATGTAGCTGACTTGTAAGTATCTTAAAACCTATGGATTGCTATGTCTCCGAAAGAGAATCAAGCATGTGTACAGGGGCATAAACGCAGCAGTGATAGGATTGGAGAAGTTCGGTGAGCAAATGAAGACCCTTTGAACTCATATTGCATGGTACCCATTCCACGGGTGTCAACTCTCCAGGTTTAAGGGATTCTTCCTTCAGCTAAAACATGCATGTGGAACCCATAGTATGATCAACCGTGTGATCGGGAGACGTGTTCAAATATGTCTCCGTTCTCGTCCCCTGGTACTCGGGTGCAACATTCCAGACACTTTACTAACACTCTCCCGACGTGGAGAGTCAGTCCGTTTAACCTCCTGTTTGGCCCAGTTTGCAATTTCTGCGGAAGATGAACAGGAATAGGGAGAACCAATGAGAGACTAGCTGGAGGTGTCTGGACGGGCAAATTTAACTCTCATTTCCCACCAGGAAGAGGAATTAACCAAAGGCTCAGCGTGCCGTGCCGGAACCAGATTAGGGCGTGAAGCAATCCTGCAGTGTTGCGGCCAGCTCACAAGAAAGCGAGTTGAAGAAAGGAGCTCAGGGGCACTGTCATTCACAAACTTGCAGAGGTATAAATGACAGCTCTCGTCCAAAAATATACTGAACTAAGGCTGCCAAGAGGACTTGAAAGCGGGACAGAATTGCAGGAAACCGATTTCAGGACGTAGACTGGAATTGCATTTAAAGCATAGGAAAAGAGGCAGAACGTCGACAATAAGGCACTTGGCCAAAAAGGGCGTATGCGTTTTTTCCTGATTATATTCAGGAAAAAAACGCATACGCCCTTTTTGGCCAACCAAGCAAACTTGCAAAGGAAGTCTGCACTACAATGAAGTCTCACTTCCCCCCGATCAAAAGGGCCATCTGAAAAAAGTGTAAAATCCAGAAAGGCAGGACAGGCCATGGAGAACTGGGAGCCTTGTAAGCTGATGGGCAGGATATAAATTCCCAACAGCCACTCGGGAGAAGTGTATGGTGTTTCCTGAAACATCTAAAAGACAAAGCAACAGAGCCTAGGTCAATTCCACTTATGGTCCTATAGCTTAGGGACATTAAAATCAAAAATACACAGCCACCCCAAAGTTTGGGACGGCTCTGTTTACAAGAACCTCGTTTACGGTACAAGTTCAATATCGCAGAAAGTGAAAAATGGATAAAGAAGTTGTGGTACTTACGTACAATGCAATATCACTCAGCAATGAAATCTATGTCATCAGGCCCGTAGCAGCATAATGAGTGGATTCAGGTATGATGATTCTAACTGAAATAAGTCACACAGAAAAAGAAACATCATAAGATATCACTAATACACGGAATGTAAACTTGGCTACACAGAACTGAATTACAAAACAGAACAGGGTCTCAAATTTAGAAAACCAACTTATTCTTGCTTAAGGGGAAAGGTGAGTTGGGGTGCTGCATAAAACCAGAGATTGAAATGAGCACAGATAAGGTTCCTTAAGCCAAATATGTAACAGACAAGAGTTACTCCTTGCTCAACGAAATGGACTCAAAACCCCATATTAAACGCCTAATAATGTACCTGACAATAAGTATCTTAAAATCTATGGATTGCTATGTCTCTGAAAGAGAATCAAGCGTGAGTACAGCGCCATAAACGCAGCAGTGATAGGATTGGAGAGGTTCGGTGAGCAAATGAAGACCCTTTGAAGTCATATTGCATGGTACCCATTCCACGGGTCTCAACTCTCCAGGTTTAAGGGATTCTTCCTTCAGCTAAACATGCATTTGGAACCCAGACTATGATCAACCGTGTGATCGTGAGTCATGTTCAAATATGTCTCAGTTCTTAACCCCTGGTAATCGGGTGCAACATTCCAGACACTTTACTAAAACTCTCCCGACTTGGAGAGTCAGTGCCTTTAACCTCCTGTTTGGCCCAGTTTGCAAATTCCGCGGATGATGAACAGGAATAGGGAGAACCAATGAGAGACTAGCTGGAGATGTCTGGACGGGCAAATTTAACTCTCATTTCCCACCAGGAAGAGGAATTAAGCAAAGGCTCAGCATGCCGTGCCGGAACCAGATTAGGGCCTGAAGCAATCCTGCGGTGTTGCGGCCAGCTCACAAGAAAGCGAGTTGAAGAAAGGAGCTCAGGGGCACTGTAATTCACAAACCTGCAGAGTTATAAATGACAGCTATCGTCCAAAAATATACTGAAGTAAGGCTGCCAAGAGGACTTGAAAGCGGGGTAGAATTGCAGGAAACCGATTTCGGGAGTTAGAATGGAGTTGCATTTAATGCATAGGAAATGAGGCAGAACGTCGACAATGATGCCCTAGGCCAAAAAGGGCATATGCGTTTTTTCCTGAATATATTCAGGAAAAAACGCATACGCCCGTTTTGGCCAACCAAGCAAGCTTGCAACGGAAATCTGCACTGCAATGAAGTCTCACTTCCCCCCGGTCAAAAGGGCCATCTGAAAAAAGTGTAAAATCCAGAAAGGCAGGACAGGCCATGGAGAAATGGGAGCCTTGTTATGCTGATGGGCGGGATGTAAATTGCCAACAGCCACTGGTTAGAAGTGTATGGTGTTTCCTGAAACATCTAACAAACAGAGGAAAAGAGCCTAGGGCACTTCCACTTATGGTCCTATAGCTTAGGGAAATTAAAATCAAAAAGGCAGAACCACCCAAAAGTTTTGGACGGCTATGTTTACAAGAACCTCATTTACGGTACAAGTTCAATATCGCAGAAAGTGAAAAATGGATAAAGAAGTTGTGGTACTTACGTACAATGCAATATCACTCAGCAATTAAATCTATGTCATCAGGCCCGTAGCAGCATAATGAGTGGATTTAGGTATGATGATTCTAACTACAATATGTAACACAGAAAAAGAAACATCTTAAGATATCACCAATACACGAAATGTAAACTTGGCTACACAGGAACTGAATTACAAAACAGAACATGGTCTCAAATTTAGAAAACCAACTTATGCTTGCTTAAGGGGAAAGGTGAGTTGGGGTGCTGCATAAAACCAGAGATTGAAATGAGCATAGATAAAGTTCCTTAAGCCAAATATGTAATAGACAAGAGCTACTCCTTGCTCAACGAAATGGACTCAACACCCCATATTAAACGCCTAAGAATGTATCTGACTAGTAAGTATCTTAAAATCTATGGATTGCTATGTCTCCGAAAGAGAAACAAGCGTGTGTACAGGGGCATAAACGCAGTAGTGATAGGATTGGAGAAGTTTGGTAAGCAAATGAAGACCCTTTGAAGGCATATTGCATGGTACCCATTCCACGGGTCTCAACTCTCCAGGTTTAAGGGATTCTTCCTTCAGCTAAAACATGCATGTGGATCCCAGAGTATGATCAACCATGTGATCGGGAGACGTGTTCAAATATGTCTCAGTTCTCGTCCCCTGGTACTCGGGTGCAACATTCCAGATGCGTTACTAACACTCTGACGACTTGCAGAGTCAGTGCCTTTCACCTCCTGTTTGGCCCAGTTTGAAATTTCTGCAAAAGATGAACAGGAATAGGGAGAACCGATGAGAGACAAGCTGGAGGTGTCTGGACGGGCAAATTTAACTCTCATTTCCCACCAGGAAGAGGAATTAACCAAAGGCTCAGCGTGCCGTGCTGGAACCAGATTAGGGCCTGAAGCAGTCCTGCGGTGTTGCGGACAGCTCACAAAAAAGCGAGTTGAAGAAAGGAGCTCAGGGGCACTGTAATTCACAAACCTGCAGAGTTATAAATGACAGCTCTCCTCCAAAAATATACTGAAGTAAGGCTGCCAAGAGGACTAGAAAGCAGGGCAGAATGGCAGGAACCCGATTTCAGGAGGTAGACTGGAATTGCATTTAAAGCATAGGAAAAGAGGCAAGAACTTAGACAATGATGCACTTGGCAAAAAAGGGCGTATGCGTTTTTTCTTGAATATATTCAGGAAAAAACGCATACGCCCTTTTTGGCCAACCAAGCAAGCTTGCAAAGGAAATCTGCACTACAATGAAGTCTCAGTTCCCCCCGGTCAAAAGGGCTATCTGAAAAAAGTGTAAAATCCAGAAAGGCAGGACAGGCCATGGAGAACTGGGAGCCTTGTTATGCTGATGGGCGGGATGTAAATTGCCAACAGCCACTCGGGAGAAGTGTATGGTGTTTCCTGAAACATCTAAAAAACAAAGCAACAGAGCCTAGGGCACTTCCACTTATGGTCCTATAGCTTAGGGAAATTAAAATCAAAAAGACACAGCCACCCCAAAGTTTGGGACGGCTCTGTTTACAAGAAACTCGTTTACAGTACAAGTTCAATAGCGCAGAAAGCGAAAAATGGATAAAGAAGTTGTGGTACTTACGTACAATTCAATATCACTCAGCAATGAAATCTATGTCATCAGGCCCGTAACAGCATAATGAGTGGATTCAGGTGTGATGATTCTAACTGAAATAATTCACACAGAAAAAGAAACATCATAAGATATCACTAATACACGGAATGAAAACTTGGCTACACAGGAACTGGATTACAAAAGAGAACAGGGTCTCAAATTTAGAAAACCAACTTATGCTTGCTTAAGGGGAAAGGTGAGTTGGGGTGCTGCATAAAACCAGAGATTGAAATGAGCACAGATAAAGTTCCTTAAGCCAAATATGGAATAGACAAGAGCTACTCCTTGCTCAACGAAATGGACTCAAAACCCCATATTAAACGCCTAATAATGTACCTGACAGTAAGTATCTTAAAACCTATGGATTGCTATGTCTCTGAAAGAGAATCAAGCGTGAGTACAGCGCCATAAACGCAGCAGTGATAGGATTGGAGAAGTTCGGTGAGCAAATGAAGACCCTTTGAAGTCATATTGCATGGTACCCATTCCACGGGTCTCAACTCTCCAGGTTTAAGGGATTCTTCCTTCAGCTAAACATGCATTTGGAACCCAGACTATGATCAACCGTGTGATCGTGAGTCATGTTCAAACATGTCTCAGTTCTCATCCCCTGGTTATCGGGTGCAACATTCTAGACACTTTACTAACACTCTCCCGACTTGGAGAGTCAGTGCCTTTAACCTCCTGTTTGGCCCAGTTTGCAAATTCCGCGGATGATGAACAGGAATAGGGAGAACCAATGAGAGACTAGCTGGAGGTGTCTGGACGGGCAAATTTAACTCTCATTTCCCACCAGGAAGAGGAATTAACCAAAGGCTCAGCGTGCCGTGCCGGAACCAGATTAGGGCCTGAGGCAATCCTGCGGTGTTGCGGACAGCTCACAAGAAAGCGAGCTGAAGAGAGGAGCTCAGGGGCACTGTAATTCACAAACCTGCAGAGTTATAAATGACAGCTATCGTCCAAAAATATACTGAAGTAAGGCTGCCAAGAGGACTTGAAAGCTGGGCAGAATTGCAGGAAACCGATTTCAGGAGTTAGACTGGAATTGCATTTAAAGCATAGGAAAAGAGGCAGAACGTCGACAATGATGCACTAGGCCAAAAAGGGCATATGCGTTTTTTCCTGAATATATTCAGGAAAAAATGCATACGCACTTTTTGGCCAACCATGCAAGCTTGCAAAGGAAATCTGCACTACAATGAAGTCTCACTTCCCCCGGGTCAAAAGGGCCATCTGTAAAAAGTGTAAAATCCAGAAAGGCAGGACAGGCCATGGAGAACTGGGAGCCTTGTTATGCTGATGGGCGGGATGTAAATTGCCAACAGCCACTCGGGAGAAGTGTATGGTGTTTCCTGAAACATCTAAAAAACAAAGCAACAGAGCCTAGGGCACTTCCACTTATGGTCCTATAGCTTAGGGAAATTAAAATCAAAAAGACACAGCCACCCCAAAGTTTGGGATGGCTCTGTTTACAAGAACCTCGTTTACGGTACATGTTCAATATCGCAGAAAGTGAAAAATGGATAAAGAAGTTATGGTACTTACGTACAATGTAATATCACTCAGCAATGAAATCTATGTCATCTGGCCCATAGCAGCATAATGAGTGGATTCAGGTATGATGATTCTAACTGAAATAAGTCACACAGAAAAAGAAACATCATAAGATATCACTAATACACGGAATGTAAACTTGGCTACACAGGAACTGGATTACAAAACAGAAGAGGGTCTCAAATTTAGAAAACCTACTTATGCTTGTTTAAGGGGAAAGGTGAGTTGGGGTGCTGCATAAAACCAGAGATTGAAATGAGCACAGATAAAGTTCCTTAAGCCAAATATGGAATAGACAAGAGCTACTCCTTGCTCAACGAAATGGACTCAAAACCCCATATTAAACGCCTAATAATGTACCTGACAGTAAGTATCTTAAAACCTATGGATTGCTATGTCTCTGAAAGAGAATCAAGCGTGAGTACCGGGGCATAAACGCAGCAGTGATAGGATTGGAGAAGTTTGGTGTGCAAATGAAGACCCTTTGAAGTCATATTGCATGGTACCCATTCCACGGGTCTCAACTCTCCAGGCTTAAGGGATTCTTCCTTCAGCTAAAACATGCATGTGAATCCCGGAGTATGATCAACCATGTGATCGGGAGACGGGTTCAAATATGTCTCAGTTCTTGTCCCCTGGTACTCGGGTGCAACATTCCACATGCTTTACTAAGACTCTCTCGACTTGGAGAGTCAGTGCCTTTAACCTCCTGTTTGGCTCAGTTTGCAATTTCTGCGGAAGATGAACAGGGATAGGGAGGACCAATGAGACACTAGCTGGAGGTGTCTGGACGGGCAAATTTAACTCTCATTTCCCACCAGGAAGAGGAATTAACCAAAGGCTCAGAGTGCAGTGCCGGAACCAGATTAGGGCCTGAAGCAATCCTGCGGTGTTGCGGCCAGCTCACAAGAAAGCGAGTTGAAGAAAGGAGCTCAGGGGCACTGTAATTCACAAACCTGCAGAGTTATAAATAACAGCTATCGTCCAAAAATATACTGAAGTAAGGCTGCCAAGAGGACTTGAAAGCTGGGCAGAATTGCAGGAAACCGATTTCAAGAGGTAGACTGGAATTGCATTTAAAGCATAGGAAAAGAGGCAGAACGTCGACAATGATGCACTTGGCCAAAAAGGGCGTATGCGTTTTTTCCTGAATATATTCAGGAAAAAACGCATACGCTCTTTTTGGCCAACCAAGCAAGCTTGCAAAGGAAATATGCACTACAATGAAGTCTCACTTCCCCCCGGTGTAAGGGGCCATGTGAAAAAAGTGTAAAATCCAGAAAGGCAGGACAGGCCATGGAGAACTGGGAGCCTTGTTATGCTGATGGGCGGGATGAAAATCGCCAACAGCCACTCAGGAGAAGTGTATGGTGTTTCCTGAAACATCTAAAAAACAAAGCAACAGAGCCTAGGGCACTTCCACTTATGGTCCTATAGCTTAGGGAAATTAAAATAAAAAACACACAGCCACCCCAAAGTTTGGGACGGCTCTGTTTACAAGAACCTCGTTTACGGTACAAGTTCAATATTGCAGAAATTGAAAAATGGATAAAGAAGTTGTGGTACTTACGTACAATGCAATATCACTCAGCAATGAAATCTATGTCATCAGGTCCGTAGCAGCATAGAGTGGATTCAGGTATGATAATTCTAACTGAAATAAGTCACACAGAAAAAGAAACATCATAAGATATCACTAATACATGGAATGTAAACTTGGCTACACAGGAACTGGATTACAAAACAGAACAGGGTCTCAAATTTAGAAAACCAACTTATGCTTGCTTAAGGGGAAAGGTGAGTTGGGGTGCTGCATAAAACCAGAGATTGAAATGAGCACAGATGAAGTTCCTTAAGCCAAATATGGAATAGACAAGAGCTACTCCTTGCTCAACGAAATGGACTCAAAACCCCATATTAAACGCCTAATAATGTACCTGACAGTAAGTATCTTAATACCTATGGATTGCTATGTCTCTGAAAGAGAATCAAGCGTGAGAACAGGGGCATAAACGCAGCAGTGATAGGATTGGAGAGGTTCGGTGAGCAAATGAAGACCCTTTGAAGTCATATTGCATGGTACCCATTCCACGGGTCTCAACTCTCCAGGTTTAAGGGATTCTTCCTTCAGCTAAACATGCATTTGGAACCCAGACTATGATCAACCATGTGATCGTGAGTCATGTTCAAATATGTCTCAGTTCTCATCCCCTGGTACTCGGGTGCAACATTCTAGACACTTTACTAACACTCTCCCGACTTGGAGAGTCAGTGCCTTTAACCTCCTCTTTGGCCCAGTTTGCAAATTCCGCGGATGATGAACAGGAATAGGGAGAACCAATGAGAGACTAGCTGGAGATGTCTGGACGGGCAAATTTAACTCTCATTTCCCACCAGGAAAAGGAATTAAGCAAAGGCTCAGCGTTCCGTGCCGGAACCAGATTAGGGCCTGAAGCAATCCTGCGGTGTTGCGGCCAGCTCACAAGAAAGCGAGTTGAAGAAAGGAGCTCAGGGGCACTGTAATTCACAAACCTGCAGAGTTATAAATGACAGCTATCGTCCAAAAATATACTGAAGTAAGGTTTCCAAGAGGACTTGAAAGCGGGGCAGAATTGCAGGAAACCGATTTCAGGAGGTAGACTGGAATTGCATTTAAAGCATAGGAAAAGAGGCAGAACGTCGACAATGATGCACTAGGCCAAAAAGGGCATATGCGTTTTTTCCTGAATATATTCAGGAAAAAAAGCATACGCACTTTTTGGCCAACCAAGCAAGCTTGCAAAGGAAATCTGCACTACAATGAAGTCTCACTTCCCCCGGGTCAAAAGGGCCATCTGAAAAAAGTGTAAAATCTAGAAAGGCAGAACAAGCCATGGAGAACTGGGAGCCTTGTTATGCTGATGGGCGGGATGTAAATTGCCAACAGCCACTCGGGAGAAGTGTATGGTGTTTCCTGAAACATCTAAAAAACAAAGCAACAGAGCCTAGGGCACTTCCACTTATGGTCCTATAGCTTAGGGAAATTAAAATCAAAAAGACACAGCCACCCCAAAGTTTGGGACCTCTCTGTTTACAAGAACCTCATTTACGGTAGAAGTTCAATATCGCAGAAAGTGAAAAATGGATAAAGAAGTTGTGGTAGTTACGTACAATGCAATATCACTCAGCAATGAAATCTATGTCATCAGGCCCGTAGCAGCATAGACTGGATTCAGGTATGATGATTCTCACTGAAATAAGTCACACAGAAAAAGAAACATCATAAGATATCACTAATACACGGAATGTAAACTTGGCTACACAGGAACTGGATTACAAAACAGAAGAGGGTCTCAAATTTAGAAAACCAACTTATGCTTGCTTAAGGGGAAAGGTGAGTTGGGGTGCTGCATAAAACCAGAGATTGAAATGAGCACAGATAAAGTTCCTTAAGCCAAATATGGAATAGACAAGAGCTACTCCTTGCTCAATGAAATGGACTCAACACCCCATATTAAACGCCTAAAAATGTACCTGACTAGTAAGTATCTTAAAACCTATGGATTGCTATGTCTCCGAAAGAGAATCAAGCGTGTGTACAGGGGCATAAACGCAGCAGTGATAGGATTGGAGAGGTTCGGTGAGCAAATGAAGACCCTTTGAAGTCATATTGCATGGTACCCATTCCACGGGTCTCAACTCTCCAGCTTTAAGGGATTCTTCCTTCAGCTAAAGCATGCATGTGGAACCCAGAGTATGATCAATCATGTGATCGGGAGACGTGTTCCAATATGTCTCAGTTCTCGTCCCCTGGTACTCGGGTGCAACATTGCAGATGCTTTACTAACACTCTCCCGACTTGGAGAGATATTGCCTTTAACCTCCTGTTTGGCCCAGTTTGCAATTTCTGCGGAAGATGAACAGGAATAGGGAGAACCAATGAGAGACTAGCTGGAGGTGTCTGGATGGGCAAATTTAACTCTCATTTCCCACCAAGAAGAGGAATTAACCAAAGGCTCAGCGTGTCGTGCCGGAACCAGATTAGGGCCTGAAGCAATCCTGTGGTGTTGCGGCCAGCTCACAAGAAAGCGAGTTGAAGAAAGGAGCTCAGGGGCACTGTAATTCACAAACCTGCAGAGTTATAAATGACAGCTATCGTCCAAAAATATACTGAAGTAAGGCTGCCAAGAGGACTTGAAAGCGGGGCAGAATTGCAGGAAACCGATTTCAGGAGGTAGACTGGAATTGCATTTAAAGCATAGGAAAAGAGGCAGAACTTCGACAATGATACACTTGGCAAAAAAGGGCGTATGCGTTTTTTCCTGAATGTATTCAGGAAAAAACGTCTACGAACTTTTTGGCCAACCAAGCAAGCTTGAAAAGGAAATCTGCACTACAATGAAATCTCACTTTCCCCCGGTCAAAAGGGCCATCTGAAAAAAGTGTAAAATCCAGAAAGGCAGGACAGGCCATGGAGAACTGGGAGACTTGTTATGCTGATGGGCCGGATGTAAATTGCCAACAGCCAATGGGGAGAAGTGTATGGTGTTTCCTGAAACATCTAAAAAACAAAGCAACAGAGCCTAAGGCACTTCCACTTATGGTCCTATAGCTTAGGGAAATTAAAATCAAAAAGACACAGCCACCCCAAAGTTTGGGATAGCTCTGTTTACAATAACGTCATTTACGGTACAAGTTCAATATCGCAGAAAGCGAAAAATGGATAAAGAAGTTGTGGTACTTATGTACAATGCAATATCACTCAGCAATGAAATCTATGTCATCATTCCCGTAGCAGCATAATGAGTGGATTCAGGTATGATGATTCTAACTGAAATAAGTCACACAGAAAAAGAAACGTCATAAGATATCACTAATACACGGAATGTAAACTTGGCGACACAGGCACTGAATTACAAAACACAACAGGGTCTCAAATTTAGAAAACCAACTTATGCTTGCTTAAGGGGAAAGGTGAGTTGGGGTGCTGCATAAAACCAGAGATTGAAATGAGCACAGATAAAGTTCCTTAAGCCAAATATGTAATATACAAGAGCTACTCCTTGCTCAACGAAATGGACTCAACACCCCTTATTAAACGCCTAAGAATGTACCTGACTAGTAAGTATCTTAAAACCTATGGATTGCTATGTCTCCGAAAGAGAACCAAGCGTGTGTACAGGGGCATAAACGCAGCAGTGATAGGATTGGAGAGGTTCGGTGAGCAAATGAAGACCCTTTGAAGTCATATTGCATGGTACCCATTCCACGGGTCTCAACTCTCCACTTTTAAGGGATTCTTCCTTCAGCTAAAGCATGCATGTGGAACACAGAGTATGATCAACCGTGTGATCGGGAGACGTGTTCCAATATGTCTCAGTTCTCGTCCCCTGGTACTCGGGTGCAACATTCCAGATGCTTTACTAACACTCTTCCGACTTGGAGAGTCAGTGCCTTTAACCTCCTGTTTGGCCCAGTTTGCAATTTCTGCGGAAGATGAACAGGAATAGGGAGAACCAATGAGAGACTAGCTGGAGGTGTCTGGACGGGCAAATTTAACTCTCATTTCCCACCAGGAAGAGGAATTAACCAAAGGCTCAGTGTGCCGTGCCGGAACCAGATTAGGGCCTGAAGCAATCCTGCGGTGTTGCGGCCAGCTCACAAGAAAGCGAGTTGAAGAAAGGAGCTCAGGGGCACTGTAATTCACAAACCTGCAGAGTTATAAATGACAGCTATCGTCCAAAAATATACTGAAGTAAGGCTGCCAAGAGGACTTGAAAGCTGGGCAGAATTGCAGGAAACCGATTTCAGGAGGTAGACTGGAATTGCATTTAAAGCATAGGAAAAGAGGCAGAACGTCCACAATGATGCACTTGGCCAAAAAGGGCGTATGCGTTGTTTCCTGAATATATTCAGGAAAAAACGCATACGCCCTTTTTGGCCAACCAAGCAAGCTTGCAAAGGAAATCTGCACTACAATGAAGTCTCACTTCCCCCGGGTCAAAAGGGCCATCTGTAAAAAGTGTAAAATCCAGAAAGGCAGGACAGGCCATGGAGAACTGGGAGCCTTGTTATGCTGATGTTCAGGATGTAAATTTCCAACAGCCACTCGGGATAATTGTATGGTGTTTCCTGAAACATCTAAAAAACAAAGCAACAGAGCCTAGAGCACTTCCACTTATGGTCCTACAGCTTAGGGAAATTAAAATCAAAAAGACACAGCCACCCAAAAGTTTGGGACGGCTCTGTTTATAAGAACCTCGTTTACAGTAGAAGTTCAATATCGCAGAAAGTGAAAAATGGATAAAGAAGTTGTGGTACTTACGTACAATGCAATATCACTCAGCAATGAAATCTATGTCATCAGGCCCGTAGCAGCATAATGAGTGGATTCAGGTATGATGATTCTAACTGAAATAAGTCACACAGAAAATGAAACATCATAAGATATCACTAATACACGGAATGTAAACTTGGCTACACAGGAACTGGATTACAAAACAGAACAGGGTCTCAAATGTAGAAAACCAACTTATGCTTGCTTAAGGGGAAAGGTGAGTTGGGGTGCTGCAAAAAACCAGAGATTGAAATGAGGACAGATAAGGTTCCTTAAGTCAAATATGTAATAGACAAGAGCTACTCCTTGCTCAACGAAATGGACTCAAAACCCCATATTAAACGCCTAATAATGTAGCTGACTAGTAAGTATCTTAAAACCTATGGATTGCTATGTCTCTGAAAGAGAATCAAGCGTGAGAACAGGGGCATAAACGCAGCAGTGATAGGATTGGAGAGGTTCGGTGAGCAAATGAAGACCCTTTGAAGTCATATTGCATGGTACCCATTCCACGGGTCTCAACTCTCCAGGTTTAAGGGATTCTTCCTTCAGCTAAACATGCATTTGGAACCCAGACTATGATCAACCGTGTGATCGTGAGTCATGTTCAAATATGTCTCAGTTCTCATCCCCTGTTACTCGGGTGCAACATTCTAGACACTTTACTAACAATCTCCCGACTTGGAGAGTCAGTGCCTTTAACCTCCTGTTTGGCCCAGTTTGCAAATTCCGCGGATGATGAACAGGAATAGGGAGAACCAATGAGAGACTAGCTGGAGGTGTCTGGACGGGCAAATTTAACTCTCATTTCCCACCAGGAAGAGAAATTAACCGAAGCCTCAGCGTGCCGTGCCTGAACCAGATTAGGGCCTGAAGCAATCCTGCGGTGTTGCGGCCAGCTCACAAGAAAGCGAGCTGAAGAAAGGAGCTCAGGGGCACTGAAATTCACAAACCTGCAGAGTTATAAATGACAGCTATCGTCCAAAAATATACTGAAGTAAGGCTGCCAAGAGGACTTGAAAGCGGGGCAGAACTGCAGGAAACCGATTTCAGGAGTTAGACTGGAATTGCATTTAAGCATAGGAAAAGAGGCAGAACGTCGACAATGATGCACTTGGCCGAAAAGTGCGTATGCATTTTTTCCTGCATATATTCAGGAAAAAACGCATACGCCCTTTTTGGCCAACCAAGCAAGCTTGCAAAGGAAATCTGCACTACAATGAAGTCTCACTTCCCCGCAGTCAAAAGGGCCATGTGAAAAAAGTGTAAAATCCAGAAAGGCAGGACAGGCCATGGAGAACTGGGAGCCTTGTTATGCTGATGGGCGGGATGAAAATTGCCAACAGCCACTCGGGAGAAGTGTATGGTGTTTCCTGAAACATCTAAAAAACAAAGCAACAGAGCCTAGGGCACTTCCACTTATAGTCCTATAGCTTAGGGAAATTAAAATCAAAAAGACACAGCCACCCCAAAGTTTGGGACGGCTCTGTTTACAAGAACCTCATTTACGGTAGAAGTTCAATATCGCAGAAAGTGAAAAATGGATAAAGAAGTTGTGGTAGTTACGTACAATGCAATATCACTCAGCAATGAAATCTATGTCATCAGGCCCGTAGCAGCATAGACTGGATTCAGGATTGATGATTCTCACTGAAATAAGTCACACAGAAAAAGAAACATCATAAGATATCACTAATACACGGAATGTAAACTTGGCTACACAGGATCTGGATTACAAAACAGAAGAGGGTCTCAAATTTAGAAACCCAACTTATGCTTGCTTAAGGGGAAAGGTGAGTTGGGGTGCTACATAAAACCAGAGATTGAAATGAGCACAGATAAATTTCCTTAAGCCAAATATGGAATAGACAAGAGCTACTCCTTGCTCAATGAAATGGACTCAACACCCCATATTAAACGCCTAAGAATGTACCTGACTAGTAAGTATCTTAAAACCTATGGATTGCTATGTCTCCAAAAGAGAATCAAGCGTATGTACAGGGGCATAAACGCAGCAGTGATAGGATTTTAGAGATTCGGTGAGCAAATGAAGACCCTTTGAAGTCATATTGCATGGTACCCATTCCACGGGTCTCAACTCTCCAGGTTTAAGGGATTCTTCCTTCAGCTAAAGCATGCATGTGGAACCCAGAGTAGAATCAATCATGTGATCGGGAGACGTGTTCCAATATGTCTCAGTTTTCGACCGCTGGTACTCAGGTGCAACATTCCAGATGCTTTACTAACACTCTCCCAACTTGGAGAGTCAGTGCCTTTAACCTCCTGCTTGGCCCAGTTTGCAATTTCTGCGGAAGATGAACAGGGATAGGGAGGACCAATGAGAGACTAGCTGGAGGTGTCTGGACGGGCAAATTTAACTCTCATTTCCCACCAGGAAGAGCAATTAAGCAAAGGCTCAGCGTGCCGTGCCGGAATCAGATTAGGGCCTGAAGCAATCGTGCGGTGTTGCGGCGAGCTCACAAGAAAGCGAGTTGAAGAAAGGAGCTCAGGGGCACTGTAATTCACAAACCTGCAGAGTTATAAATGACAGCTATCGTCCAAAAATATACTGAAGTAAGTCTGCCACGAGGACTTGAAAGCGGGGCAGAATTGTAGGAAACCGATTTCAGAAGGTAGACTGGAATTGCATTTAAAGCATAGGAAAAGAGGCAGAACGTCGACAATGATGCACTTGGCCAAAAAGGGCGTATGCGTTTTTTCCTGAATATATTCAGGAAAAAACGCATACGCCCTTTTTGGCCAACCAAGCAAGCTTGCAAACGAAATCTCCTCTACAATGAAGTCTCACTTCCCCCCGGTCAAAAGGGCCATCTGAAAAAAGTGTAAAATCCAGAAAGGCAGGACAGGCCATGGAGAACTGGGAGCATTGTTATGCTGATGGGTGGAATGTAAATTGCCAACAGCCACTGGGGAGAAGTGTATGGTGTTTCCTGAAACATCTAAAAAACAAAGCAACAGAGCCTAGGGCACTTCCACATATGGTCCTATAGCTTAGGGAAATTAAAATCAAAAAGACACAGCCACCCCAATGTTTGGAACGGCTCTGTTTACAAGAACCTCGTTTACGGTACAAGTTCAATATCACAGAAAGTGAGAAATGGATAAAGAAGTTGTGGTACTTACGTACAATGCAATATCACTCAGCAATGAAATCTATGTCATCAGGCCCGTAGCAGCATAATGAGTGGATTCAGGTATGATGATTCTAACTGAAATAAGTCACACAGAAAAAGAAACATCATAAGATATCACTAATACACGGAATGTAAACTTGGCTACACAGGAACTGGATTACAAAAGAGAACAGGGTCTCAAATTTAGAAAACCAACTTATGCTTGCTTAAGGGGAAAGGTGAGTTGGGGTGCTGCATAAAACCAGAGATTGAAATGAGCACAGATAAAGTTCCTTAAGCCAAATATGGAATAGACAAGAGCTACTCCTTGCTCAACGAAATGGACTCAACACCCCATATTAAACGCCTAAGAATGTACCTGACTAGTAAGTATCTTAAAACCTATGGATTGCTATGTCTCCGAAAGAGATTCAAGCGTGTGTACAGGGGCATAAACGCAGCAGTGATAGGATTGGAGAGGTTCGGTGAGCAAACGACGACCATTTGAAGTCATATTGCATGGTACCCATCCCACGGGTCTCAACTCTCCAGGTTTAAGGGATTCTTCCTTCAGCTGAAACATGCATGTGAAACCCAGAGTATGATGAACCGTGTGATCAGAAGACGTGTTCAAATATGTCTCAGTTCTCCTCCCCTGGTACTCGGGTGCAACATTCCACACGCTTTAGTAACACACTCCCGATTTGGAGAGTCAGTGCCTTTAACCTCCCGTTTGGCCCAGTTTGCAATTTCCGCGGAAGATGAACAGGAATAGGGAGAACCAATGAGAGACTAGCTGGAGGTGTCTGGACGGGCAAATTTAACTCTCATTTCCCACCAGGAGTAGCAATTAAGCAAAGGCTCAGCGTGCTGTGCCGGAACCAGATTAGGGCCTGAAGCAATCGTGCGGTGTTGCGGCCAGCTCACAAGAAAGCGAGTTGAAGAAAGGAGCTCAGGGGCACTGTAATTCACAAACCTGCAGAGTTATAAATGACAGCTATCGTCCAAAAATATACTGAAGTAAGGCTGCCAAGAGGACTTGAAAGCGGGGCAGAATTGCAGGAAACCGATTTCAGGAGGTAGACTGGAATTGCATTTAAAGCATAGGAAAAGAGGCAGAACGTCGACAATGATGCACTTGGCCAAAAAGGGCGTATGCGTTTTTTCCTGAATATATTCAGGAAAAAACGCATACGCCCTTTTTGGCCAACCAAGCAAGCTTGCAAAGGAAATCTGCACTACAATGAAGTCTCACTTCCCCCCGGTCAAAAGGGCCATCTGAAAAAAGTGTAAAATCTAGAAAGGCAGAACAGGCCATGGAGAACTGGGAGCCTTGTTATGCTGATGGGCGGGATGTAAATTGCCAACAGCCACTCGGGAGAAGTGTATGGTGTTTCCTGAAACATCTAAAAAACAAAGCAACAGAGCCTAGGGCACTTCCACTTATAGTCCTATAGATTAGGGAAATTAAAATCAAAAAGACACAGCCACCCCAAAATTTGGGACCTCTCTGTTTACAAGAACCTCGTTTACGGTAGAAGTTCAATATCGCAGAAAGTGAAAAATGGATAAAGAAGTTGTGGTAGTTACGTACAATGCAATATCACTCAGCAATGAAATCTATGTCATCAGGCCCGTAGCAGCATAGACTGGATTAAGGTATGATGATTCTCACTGAAATAAGTCACACAGAAAAAGAAACATCATAAGATATCACTAATACACGGAATGTAAACTTGGCTACACAGGAACTGGATTACAAAACAGAAGAGGGTCTCAAATTTAGAAACCCAACTTATGCTTGCTTAAGGGGAAAGGTGAGTTGGGGTGCTACATAAAACCAGAGATTGAAATGAGCACAGATAAAATTCCTTAAGCCAAATATGGAATAGACAAGAGCTACTCCTTGCTCAACGAAATGGACTCAACACCCCATATTAAACGCCTAAATATGTACCTGACTAGTAAGTATCTTAAAACCTATGGATTGCTATGTCTCTGAAAGAGAATCAAGCGTGTGTACAGGGTCATAAACGCAGCAGTGATAGGATTGGAGAGGTTCGGTGAGCAAATGAAGACCCTTTGAAGTCATATTGCATGGTACCCATTCCACGGGTCTCAACTCTCCAGGTTTAAGGGATTCTTCCTTCAGCTGAAACATGCATGGTGAACCCAGAGTATGATCAACCGTGTGATTGGGAGACGTGTTCAAATATGTCTCAGTTTTCATCCGCTGGTACTCAGGTGCAACATTCCAAACGCTTTACTAACACTCTCCCGACTTGGAGAGTCAGTGCCTTTAACCTCCTGCTTAGCCCAGTTTGCAATTTCTGAGGAAGATGAACAGGGATAGGGAGGACCAATGAGAGACTAGCTGGAGGTGTCTGGACGGGCAAATTTAACTCTCATTTCCCACCAGGAATAGCAATTCAGCAAAGGCTCAGCGTGCCGTGCCGGAACCAGATTAGGGCCTGAAGCAATCGTGCGGTGTTGCGGCCAGCTCACAAGAAAGCGAGTTGAAGAAAGGAGCTCAGGGGCACTGTAATTCACAAA